>NW_016822964.1:68060-123328 GCF_001698545.2 Rhinopithecus bieti | reverse complement strand
ATAAAAGAATGATATCTCAAAGTTAATTTGTTTAGAGAAAATAATCAAATCTTTTCTCATTTCTTCCATAATTACTAGAAAGTAGAGATTATACTGGTCTTAAACTCCTGAGTAATTTTAAAGTTTCAATGTCTTTAATAAAATAAATGAATAAGTAATAACTTAGTAATGGGTGAAAGAATTAAATAAATGAGATTTTTTATATATTTAGAGATTAAGAGATTTTCTATGTCCATGACAAACTTTATCTCAAGTATATGGTTAATTTCCTTTCGTATATGTGTAATAAAGTAGTTATCTTCTGAATCATATGCTGTAATACAATTTCACCATGAAAAAGGATTAAGAAAACCAAAACAAAAGAAGGTAATGAAAAGATGAGCCACCTCTACATAAACTTGTTAGAATTGCCATAATATGCATAATACAAAATGTGTTTTTAATATCATGAATAATAAATATGATCAAATGATTACAATAAGAGTATTTTGATCATTTTGTAATTTAATTGTTTTTAATAAAATGTGGCACATGCTCTTTTTATATATTTACTGATGACATTGCTTTTTTAGAGAAACTCTTCTGTCTGAAATTTAGCATACATTTTCTTTGAAAACCTAGCAATAGGTACACACAACTCTTCTCCTTTAGAGTTCACTCCTAGATATGTCTACTGCTAACCCTTCATCCTAAAAGGTAGAGTATGGTTTTCCTATTTGTCTCTTATTAACAAAGGGACTTCCATTGAAAAACATGGTTTGCCAATTCATTCCTGTCTCATGAGTTATCAATCATCACCCGTGCTATGTTTCCCCTGTTGTATCCCTGTCCACACACTTAACTCTCCACTGTCACTGAATTTGAAAACACTACCTGCATTTGATACAAACCTTAATCCTTTCTGTCATGGATTTAAAGTCAACTCATTCTGTGAGACTGGGACTAGCAGCTTTATGGAGGTTCCCAGTTTCTGGACCTCGCTCCAACTCATTGTTCTACCTGTTACCTTAAGTCTTTGCCTTTATATTGGCATGCTTGAAGATTCTCTTTCTTTTTTTTTGTTTTTTTCTTTTTTCAGACGGAGTCTTGCTCTGTCACCCAGGCTGGAGTGCAGTGGCACGATCTCCGCTCATTGCAACCACCACCTTCCAGGTTCAAGCCATTCTCTCATCTCAGCCTCCCAAGTAGCTGGGATTATACGTGCTTGCCACCACGCCCGACTAATTTTTGTATTTTTAGTAGAGATGGGGTTTCGCCATGCTGGCCAGGCTGGTCTCAAACTCCTGACCTCAGGTGATCTACCCCCCTAGGCCTCCCAAAGTGCTGGGATTACAGGCGTGAGCCACTGTGCCTGGCCTAAGATTTTCTTTTGATAAGGTAGAAATCTTACCAAGTGTTATGCCTCAGATGTCTCCACTGTCCCTAATTCCAAAATAATCTGTATATTCAACATATTATTGTCTGATTGACTACTCTATGTGATTCTATTTGTATGGTTTAAAAAGCACTTGTTTTTTTATTTCAAATAAACACTAGTTTGATAAAATAAGTAGTATAACAAATTTTAACCAAAAAATCATCCACTGAAGCCTTACTCTTCCACTTTTCTTTCACTTTTATTTAGAATGATATTGAGTCATACTTTCAGTTTTAGTCTCATTTACACTTAATACAAACATAATTTTCAATTATTCACATGTGTTCTCTAACTTAATCTCCACAGCATCCATATGAGATAGGTAGTTTGCATAGTTTTGTCCTTAGTTTTCAGAAATATGAGGCTTGGATTTTAAAGTATTTTCCTCAATAGTGCACACCCATCAAGTGGCAGAGGTGATACTAAATCCCTTTTCTTTCTTTAGTTCTCTCTACTGGATTTTGATGTCACATCATATTTGATTTTAGGATCTTAAAAGTTAAATAAGTACATGAGTTATCTTATGGGAAAAAGTAGAGCTGGCAACTTAATGCGAGACCAAATATTACCAAGTAACTTCCAAAGGTGATCACCAAGTTAGGATATTTTCTCATTTACAACACTAATTACATGCCTATTTGCACACAGAGGTAATCGAGGCTGAGAGTGCTTGTAACTTCCCCATGATCAGAGAGCAATAAACAACAAACCTGAGATTCAAGTTCAGATTAACCCGTTAAAAATAACCTGCTCTTTCTACTGTGTCATTATTCTTCAATATTTAACTCAAATTGATTTTAAAAAACTAAATTCTTACATAAAACAGAAAGCTAATATTCCTGTTATATTTGTCTATTCTCACACTGTTAGATAGAATACCTGAGACTGGGTAGTCTATAAAGGAAAGAGGTTAGATTGACACATGGCTGGGGAGGACTCAGGAAACTCACAATCGTGGTGGAAAGGGAAGCAGACACATCTTATGTGGCAGCAGGTAAGAAAGAGTCCATTTATCGTTGTGCATATGTACCCTAGAACTTAAAGTGCAATAATTAAAAAAGGAAAAAAAGCATGATAAAACCATCAGATCACATGAGAATACACTCACTATCATGAGAATAGCATGGGGGAAACCACCCCCATAATTCAATAACTTCTTTCCCTGTAAACAGGATTATAGTTTCCTCTCTCAACATGTGGGAATTACAATTAGAAATGAGATTTGACTGGGGACACGGGGCCAAACCATATCATTCTGCCCCTGCCCACTCCCCAAATCTTATGTCGTTTATACACTTCAAAACCAATCATGTTTTCTCAACAATCCCACAAAGTCTTAACTCATTTCAGCATTAGCTTAAAAGTCAAAGTCCAAAGTCTCATCTGAGACAAGTCAGTTTCCTTCCACATATGAACCTGTGAAATCAAAAGCAAGTTAGTTACTTCCAAGATACAATGGGGTTACAGGCATTGGGTACATGTTTACATTCCAAATGAGAGAGATTGGCCAAAACAAAGGGGCTACAGGCCCCATACAAGTCTGAAATCCAATAAGGTAGTTATTAAATCTTAAAGCTCCACAATAACCTCCTTTAACTTTATATCTCACATCCAGGTCATGCTGATGCAACAGTTGGGCTCCCATGGTCTTGGGAAATCCCACCCCTATGACTTTGTAGAGTACAGTTCCCCTCCTGGCTGCTTTCACAGGCTGGTGTTGAGTGTCTGTGACTTTTCCAGGTGCACAGTGCAAGCTGTCTGTTGATCTACCATTTTGGGGTCTGGAGGATGATGGCCCTCATCTCACAGCTCCACTAAACAGTGCCCCAGTGGGGACTATGAGTGGGGATTCCAACCTCACATTTTCCTTTCACATTGCCTAGCAGAGATTCTCGATGAGGGCTCTTCCCCTGCAGCAAACTTCTGCCTGGAGATTCAGGCATTTCTATACATCTTCTGAAATCTAGGTAGAGGTTCCCAAACCTTAATTCCTGACTTCTGTGTATCCACAGGTCCAACACCACATGAAAGCCATCAAGATGTGGCCTGCACCCTCATTGCAGCCACAGTTCAATCTGTACCTTGGCCCCTTTTAGCCAAGACTGGAGCTGAAAAACCCTGGAAACAGGGCCCCATGTTCAGAAGGCTGCACATAGCAGTCAAGCCCTGGGACTCTCCCATTAAATCATTTTCCTTCCCAGGCCTCCAAGCCTGTGATGGGAGGGATTGCAGCCAAGGTCTCTGACGTACCCTGGAGACATTTTCCCTATTATCTTGGTAACTAGAATTTGGTTCCTTGTTACTTATGCAAATTTCTGCAGCTGGCTTGAATTTCTTCCCAGAGAATGAGTTTTGCTTTTCTCTTGCATTCGTCAGGCTCCAGGTTTTTCAAACTTTTACTCTCTGTCACCTCTTGAACACTTTGCTGCTTGGAAATTTCTTCTGTCAGATACCCTAAATCATAGCTCTCAGGCTCAAAGTTCCACATATCTCTAAGGCAGGGTAAAATGCCTCCAGTCTGTTTGCTAAAGCATAGCAGGAGTGATGTTTACTCCAGTTCCCAATAAGTTCCTCATCTCCATCTGAGACCACATCATTATCAGCATTTTGGTCAAAGTTATTCAACAAGCCTCTAGGAAGTTCCAAACTTCCCCACATCTTCCTATCTACTTCTGAGCCCTTCAAACTGTCCCAACTTCTGCCTGTTCCCCAGTTCCAAAGTCGCTTCCACATTGTTGGGTATCTGTAGTACAAATTTACTGTATTGATCCATTCTTACACTGCTACAAAGAAATACCCAAGACTAGGTACTTATAAAGGAAAGAGGTTTAATTGATTCACAGTTCCACATGGCTTGGGAGGCCTCAGAAAACTTACAATCCTGGTGAAAGGGGAAGCAGGCATGTCTTACGTGGCAGCAGGCAAGAGAGAGAGTGCACCTGTATCAGTACAGGAAAAACTATTATTTATAAAGCCATCAGATCTCATGAGAATTCACTCACTATCACAAGAACAGTGTCATAATCCAATCACTTCCCTCCCTTGACACATGAGAATTACAGGTCCCTCCCTCAACCTACAGGGATTACAATTCAAGATGAGATTTGGGTGGGAATACAGCGCCAAACCACATCACCTATTACCACAAATATATTTCTACATAGTTAGATTTAGCTAACTTTACTTATTTGATTATTCTATTTATCTGACAGATTATACCAGCAATTAGGCTATCTTTTAGATTACATTAAAAATTTTAAATACAATTTGAATATAGATAGTTTGTTTTGCTCATAATTTATTTGCAATAAGTACTACACAATCTGAAGTTATCACACTGCTATATTACCTTTATTCATTTATTTCAATGACCTTTGAGAGTTTAATATTTGCCATATAATTGGCTCTAAAGTCACCATTTGATTAAAGTTTAATGAATTGTACTAAAGTTGCAGCCATTGGCTCTAAAGTCATAATCATTTCAACCAGATAGGGGAATGGTGACATTAAAATTCAGTAAAGGATAGAATAAAATGACAAGACCACAGGAAATACAGGCTACTCAAATGGAGGTGGATGGGTTGGGAGTGACTTGGGCAGTAGTACCAGGTTTAAACGAAGATGGAGTAGTAAACATATACCAAAGTTCTGATGATGATAGAGTCCATCTAAGTAGGAAAGGTACACTATCCCTAAAGGAAGGTAAAAACACTTAAAGTATTTCTCTTTGTTAGCTTCTCACTTGTTTTCCCTTTTCCCCTTTAATTACAACAAAAGAATTACATTCCTGAATAGTAATTAGATCAGGGCTTTCTACATTTTTTATTGTTGGTGGTGAAATTTCCAGAACCTATTTCTCAAATTTGTTAAGGATGTTGGTATTTATTGACATCAGGCCTTTGAATAATATTTATTTTTTTAAAATAAATGTATGCATTTGAATATGATTTTCCTATCTTCTGATACTATATAAGGATAACTATATTTTATGCAACTGTTTTTTGAAGTCAATCCTCCAGTTTCTCTCCATTTTGAAAAACTCTATTAAAAAAGAAGAAAATTGTTATTCATTAGTGAAATGTTAAATTTTTGTATGTTTTCTTTAGCATTGTTGTTCTTTTGGAAAGATTGAGGATTTGTAATTTGTCAATTTTTTTAACAAAATATGTAATGTTTACAAAGACATCATTTTGCTTCTAATAGAAGAATAAAGAAAGAACACAACTAAGATGCTCAGTCTCTACTAATATGCACCTTTTGGCATTATTTTATCAGTAAATACCAGTTAGAGTCAAATTTTTTTTTATATTTGTAGAGTGGTGTATTATGGAACAGTATTTTAACTATAAAGCTATAGTTATTTCTTTCTATATTTGAAATATTATGTATATATGTGGTTGGGTATGTGTATGTGTTTAAAGAATATAAAGGTAGAGCAGTGATAGTATGTACTTGAATTTTGCTAGACTAAAAAGAATCTCTACAAAGACTGAAATAAATATCTCTCTGCTTTATCCTTTACCTTGTTTTGATTTAGCTAAAATCAAATAATTTTGTTTTCCATTCTAGTTTTGTTTCAACACTTGTAAACATCCCCACTGGTAAACTTTAAATAGATGGGAAGCTTTAAATTGCCTGTGTTACCCTTGATTATCCAACAGATCCTGACTGTCTTCTATGCATTTTCTTTTGTCAATGCTTATTTATTATTTTCTTGCCTAGTTGTTTAGAGCATTCTGCAATTCAGCCAATCTTATTTAATAAAGCTGCACAGATTCTTCAGTACCATATGTCAAGTGACTATTTAACTGTTACATACACAAACAGACACACACAACTGTACCTAAGTAAATACAAAATAGCAGGTAAATAAATATATTTAATTAAAGAGCATGCATTCATGTACAGATCATTTAAATAATAAGTAAGCACTTCAGTAGAAAAAACGTTATTTGAAAGTGTTTACATTTTGAAATTATTCGTGTATGACATAGAAAAGAGTCACTAGAGGATAAATTTCTAATCAATATCCATATATACTTTTTTGCCATGTTTTAAATTGCAGAATAACATGTATTAGGGCAAGTTTTAGGAATGAAATGGCACTAAGATATACCTTATAGTTTCTTGGCTTCTCTCATCCATTTCTATCACAATGCTAGCTAAACCAAGCAGTTTAAGAATATAGAGGATCATTCACAAATTGTGGCAGGTATTCAACTTGCAAATTTCAGAGCTGTCAGGCTTGAGCATTTCAATCAATTTTGACATCTCCTGACATTTCCTTTCATATTCTAGCTTCTATAAATACTACCCTTTCTTAGCTGCCATTTTGGGTTCAGAGGCTTATTTCTCCCCCTAACATAAAGAAAAGTTATATTTTTAACTTTTAGCAGGTCTTTGCTTTTCTACCCTTACTCTGGAAAAAAAAAGAAAAAAATGGTATAATAAATAAACTACTTGATCCTGAAATGCTGTATTGAAAATAAACATATTGATAGCTGATGCATTAATAACAACATATTACTTAGCACTTGCAAAAAGAGACATCTCTTAGGAAGATTGTAAAATGTTAAGAATTTTACCATCAAACCCACAATAAGGTAGCATGCCTGTTATTTGAAAGAAATGCTTTCTGAAGAGTCCCAATAATTATTGGGAAAGATCAGAAAGATTCCCATGACTCCCATGTTTACAAATACCCAGGAATAACAATTGAAATACTGATATTATTACATTTTTTGGTTACCAAATAACTCTATTTTGAAAAAATTAGTTCCATCTAGGTTCCAACTCTGTCTTGATTTAACATTCTAGTATAACAAAGGCTACCTTATAAAGTGCTTTCACTGTATAAATGTAATAAAACAAAATCCCAGGAAAAAACTTGGAACAATAATTTTATTCATAAGTTTTTATATAAATTTGTAATGTATAATTTATTAAAAAATTTATATTTAATTTTTCAACTTTCTCTTATTAAGTACATAATTTATGTAATTAAATCTTGGATAGTAGGACATGTTCCGTAAGTGATTAAGAAACCTTGAATTAGGCAATGTTAAGACAATAGTATGGGTCAATTCATCGGTAAAGTTTAGTAATGTATGAGCTGAAGAGTTTAGATCCTCTGGTTTAATTGAAAGTGTCACTTTATGAGGAAAAAAAAAAAAAAGATCCAGGAAAAGTTGAATTATATTTCCAGAATCACAAAAAGCCTTAGTGGCAGAGCCAAATAAAAATAAAACACAGAACCTACTACAGTATACACAGAACTACTCAATAACAGTTCAATATATCCTCTCTATGACCCCATTTTTATGCCAAAGATAGGAAACTTAATATTTTTAACCCTGAAACTTAAAGTGGCACCCAAAGGGCTTGTCTTCTTCCATGGTCAGGGAAACAACTGAGGAATTCCATTGCTGTGTAACTGGTGTTTTTATAATCTGGTAGAGATAATTTTAGGTGACTATGCACATTTCTGTGAGTGGTTTGTTGTAATTTTTTTTTTCTTTTTCTCAGTATGAATTTTTTTTCTTTTACATTGTGAAGAGAAGTACTAAACAGAGAGCTTGAGGAGTCTTTTACTTCTTTTGAAGATCATAGTCATGTTTGTGACTCCTTTTCTTCTCATACTCAAATTTCAATCATTTTTGAAATCTGAAGCTTGTTGCTTTCCTAAGTTCCCTTGCGTATTTTTTAAATTCCTATAATTTCATCCTTATTCAGGCCCTTAGCATCTGCACACACCGTACTAAATAGCACTCCAATGGTCTTTTTTTGAGTTTTTCTCTTCCCTTGGCTATCCTGCCCAATTCCTATCTTAAGACCAAAATTTTACTTTATTTTATTTTTTAAAAAATAAATGTTTTTTGTTCTTTTATTCATCAATTTATTCTATTCAGTAAGTTTTTAAAGTTTTTATTTACTTATTATATTTTCATATTATTTTACTTTATTTATTTATTGACCTACTTATTTCTGAGACAGGTTCTCTCTCTGTCACCCAGGCTGGAGTGCAGTGGTGTGACCATGGCTTACTGCAGCCTCCACCTCCTGGGCTCAAGCAATCTTTCCATTTCAGCCTCCTGAATAGCTGAGACTATAGGCGTGCACCACCAGGTCTGGCTAATATATTTTTCTTTTTATTTCTCCCAGAGGCTAGATTTCGCCATGTTGCCCAGGCTCATCTCAAACTCCTGGCCTCAAGCGATTGGCCCACCTCAGGCTCCCAAAGTGCTAGGACTACAGGTTTGAGCCACTGGCTCCAGCCTATTTTTATTCTTATTTCAATAGATTTAGGAAAGCAGGTGGTATGTGGTTACATGGAAAAGTTATTTAGTGACAATTTCTGAGATTCTGGTGCACCTATCGCCCAAGCAGTGCACACTGTATCCAATGTGTAGTCTTTTATCCCTCACAACCCCACCATTATCCCCCGAGTCCCCAAAATTCATTATATCATTCTTATGCCTTTGTATCCTCATAGCTTAGTTCCAACTTATAAGTAAGAACACACAATGTTTGATTTTCCATTTCTGGGTTACTTCACTTAGAATAATGGTCTGCAACTCCATCCAGGCTGCTGTGAATGTCATTATTTTATTCCTTTACACGGCTGAGTAGTATTCTGATTATATATAATAGCATTCAAAGAAGAATTGACAACCAATCTTACTGAAATTATTTCAAAAGATAAAGAGGGAATCCTCCCTAAATCATTCTACAAAGCCAAGTATCACCCTAATACCAAACCAAGAAAGGACATAACATAAAAAGAAAGCTATATATATATATATAGCGGATATATATATGTATATCATATATGTATATATGATATGTATATATATGTGTGATATGTGTATTTGTAAATGTGATGTGTGTGTATATATATATATACACACACATATATATCACACTTTATCTACTCATCGGCTGATGGACATTTAGCTGGTTCCATATTTTTGCAATTGTGAATTGTGCCACTATAAACAAGTATTTGCAAGTATTTTCTTCATATAATGACTTATTTTTCTTTGGATAGATATCCAGTAGTGGGATTTTTTGATCAAACAGTAGTTCTGCTCTTAATTCTTTAATGACTCTTCATACTGTTTTTCATAATGGTTGTACTAGTTTACATTCCCACCAACAGTGTAAAAGTGTTCCCTTTTTACCACATCTACACCAACATCTGTTATTTTTTAATTTTTAAAATATGGCCATTCTTGAAAGAGTAAGGTGGTATCACATGTGCTTTTGATTTGCATTTCCCTGTTAATTAGTGATGCTGAGGATTGTTTCATATGTTTGTTGGTCATTTGCATATCTTCTGTTAAGAAGTGTCTATTAATTTCCTTTGTCCACTTCTTGTTGGAATTATTATTATTATTATTATTATTATTATTATTATTATTATTATTTTGCTGATTTGTTTGAGTTCCTTGTAGATTCTAGATATTAGTCTTTTATTGGATGCACAGTTTGTGAAGATTTTCTCCCACTCTGTGGGTTGTCTGTTTACTCTGATGATTATTTCTTTTGTTGTGGAGATTTTTTTTATTTAATTTGGTCCCATCTATTTGTCTTTGTTTTTGTTACATTTGCTTTTGGGTTCTTGGTCATGAGCTCTTTGCCTAAACTAATGTCTATAAGAGTTTTTCCAATGTTATCTCATAGAATATTTATAATTTTGGGTCTTAGATTTTAGTCTTTGATGCATCTTGAGTTGATTTTTGTATAAATTGAGAGATGAGGCTCCAGCTTTATTCTTTTAGGTGTGGCTTGCCAATTATCCCAGCATAATTTGTTGAATATGTTATCCTTTCCCCACTTTATGCTTTTATTTGCTTTGTCAAAGGTCAGTTGGCTGTAAGTATTTGGCTTTACTTCTGGCTTCTGCATCCTATTCCATTGGTCTTTACGACCATTTTTATACAAGTACCATGCTGTTTTGGTGACTATGAACTTATAGTATAGTTCAAAATTGGGTAACCTGGTGCCTCCAGATTTGTTCTTTTTGTTTAGTCTTCCTTTGATTATGCAGGCTTTTTTGTTGTTGTTGTTCCATATGAATTTTAGGATTTTTTTTATTGTTCTGTGAAGAATGATGATGGTATTTTGATGAGAGTTGCACTGAATTTATAGATTGCTTTTGGAAGTATGGTCATTTCACAATATTGATTCTACTCATTCACAGGCATGATTTTAAAAATTCTTTAAACTAAACAACAATAGTGATAAAAGGTATCAAAACCTATGAGACACAGCAGGAAAGTTCATAGCATTCAATACCTATAATCAAAAAGTCTGAAAGGGCACAAATAGATAATCTAAGGTCATACCTCTAGGAACTAGAGAAGCAATAACAAACAAAACTCATGTCTAGCATAATAAAAGAAATAATAAAGATGAGAGCTGCACTAGATGAAAATGGAACAAAAAAATGCAAAAGATAAATAAAACAAAAAGTCGGTTCTTTGAAAAAAAAAACAAAATTGATAGACCATTAGTGAGATTAATCAAAAAAGAAGTGAGAAGATACAAATATGATCAATTAGAAATGAAATAAGAGATTTACAACTGATACCACAGAAATACAAAAGATTTCTCAAGGCTACTATGAACACTTTTATGCATATGAACTAGAAAATCTACAAGAGATGGATAAATTCCTAGAAATATACAATCCACCTAGATTAAATCAGGAAGAAACAGAAACTCTGAACAGACCAATAACAAGTAGCAAGATTGAAAGAGTAATAGAAAAAATTGCCAATAACAAAAGTCCAGGATCAGATGAAATCATAGCTGAATTCTATCAGGCATTCAAAGAAGAATTGACAACCAATCATACTGAAATTATTTCAAAAGATAGAGAAAGAGGGAATCCTCCCTAAATCGTTCTACGAAGCCAAGTATCACCCTAATACCAAACCAACAAAGGACATAACATAAAAGAAAGCTACAGAACAATATCACAGATGAACGTTGATGCAAAAACACTTAAAAAAAACTAGCTAACTGAATTCAAAAAGAAAATTCCATGATCAAGTGGGTTTCATATGAGGAATGCAAGGATGGTTCAACATCTGCAAGTCCATAAATGTAGCATATCACAAAAACAGAATTAAAACAAAAATCATATGATCATCTCAATGATGTAGAAAAAGAATTTGACAAAATCCAGCATCACTTGATGACTAAAACCTTCATCAAAATCAGCACACAAGAGATATACATCATGGTAATAAAAGCCATCTATGGCAACCTACAGCCAACATTATACTGAACAGGGAAGAATTGAAAGCATTTCCCCTTAAAACTGGAACAAGACAAGGATGCCCACTTTCACCCCTTCTATTTAACATAGTACCAGAAGTGCTAGCCAGAGCAATCAGACAGAAGAAATAAATAAAGGGCATCCAGATCAGTAAAGAGGAAGTCACATTGTTGCTAGTCACCAATGATATGATGGTATCCCTAAAAAACCGTAAAGACTCCTCCAAAATTCTCCTAGATCTGATAAATGAATTCAGTATAGTTTCAGGATACAAAATCAGTGTACACAAATCAATAGCACTGCTATTGATATTAACCAACAACCAACAATGACCAAGATGAGAATCAAATAAAAAACCCAACCCCTTTTACAACAGTTGCAAAAAATGAAACAAAATTATTTGGCATATACCTAACCAAGGGGGTTGAAAGATCTCTACAAAGAAAACTATGAAACACTGCTGAAAGAAATCACAGACTACACAAACAACTTGAAACACATTCTATTCTCTTTAAAACACACACACACACACACACACACACAGTAAAGTCATGAACTCTTCAATCTTCCTTATATTTGATTACAGGTATGTTTACTCTCCATGTTTACTTGTCAAAGTAGACGTAATGAATGTGTATTTTTAGGAGACATTACTTGTGAAAACCAGTATCTAGTTCCCCTCTCCTTGCTGGGTATACTTCTTAGCATTCTGGAAGTCACTGGGAAATCAAGGTATGAGTTTGGGCCAAATGATTGTGAGTACAACTTGAGTGTGTATCTTCAGAATCAAGGGAATAAAATTGGGCTCTCCAGGCCACTTCCCTGTCACCATATTCTGTAGCCTACTTGTTGAAAGTGATAGGACTTTGAGATAGATATCAAATCAATCATTGAACTGTCCTAATGATTCACCTAGGTATGAGCAGATTTTGAGTGAGTGCAAAAGAAAACTTAATTAAGTTAAACATGGCAGCATAAGATAATCAATCCTGAGCAATGTATTCATTATAGAAATATACTTTCCGTAATGCACAAATTATTTTCTTTCCCTAAATCTACAGATGAGTATCTGTAGATACCATTTTAAATACTGTTTTAAAATGCAAGTCTTAATTGGTGAAGAGTTATTACTTCAGTTATAACATGTTTCAGTTATGCATATTTCTACTGGGCTAGTACATTTCTTCGTTTTTTTTTTTTTTATTACACTTTAAGTTCTAAGGTACATGTGCACAACATGCATGTTTGTTACATATGTATACATGCAGTGTTTTGTTTATACACACCAAAATGAACAGTAATTTTTGGCTACATATGAAGTTTATTTCTATCCTTGATATATAGACATGACAAACATTTAATATTTGTGTTCCATATATATACTATAACTTTGTTAATGGCTATATCTATATTATATTTCCATTTTGGTTTTGGAGAGGTTATTTTTCAATTTTATAATTTTTTGTTCTTTCTTTGATTTTCAACTTTTAGCTCAAATCCTACGTTTTCTCTGAAAACTTTCTAACTGCCTTCTCCGCTGTTTGCTTATTTTTGCATATGCGATAATTTGGACATTACATGTTTTTTTTCTTACTTATAGTCGTTTATTCCTCTCTCTTTTCCCATTACACTGTGAATTCCACTTGGAAAAAACTATGCAGAATACCAGCCAAAATTTTCTTTGATTGTTGAGTATCTGTTTTGATTAGTCAGTGCTCACAATATATTAAGCACCTTGGTTATATGTCATATTTATTTCAGAATTTCTGAAGGACTTGAAATGTACTCTACTTAGTACCTAATGTTTCAAGTACATAACTTGAAATGTACTCTACTTAGACATAATACTAAAAATAATTGTTTATGGGTTAAATGAATTAATAGAATGTTTATCTGGAGATATGACAAAGAGAATGGTTTGAATATTTGATGTTAAATAATTATTTCCATTGAAAGTTGATTCAATTCAGCTGGAGAATTATGAGGTTACTACTTAGATCTCTTTCTTTTAGCAAGAACTGAAGTGAAGAAGGTACCACTGGCGACAAGGGAAAAACCTGACTTTAATTTTGTTAAAAAAATAAAACTAAACAAAGGAAAATATTTTGAAGTCTTTATTCTAATGCTCAATGCACTCACTTATTTTGGCAAGAGTCTCATCAATTAATCTAGTAATCAAACGCAGTGGCTATAGAGTAGTTCGTAATCTGTTGCCAAGAAATAGAGCAAGATTAATGGGCCTAAAAATTCAGATACATCAAGTGTCTACTAATACATTGAACTTTTCTTCTCATTAAAGGAAGTATTTGAATCATAATACCACAATATTACGGTGTTACAATAAGAAAGGCTTAATGAGATTGGTAGGTGAGTTAACTCACCAGTTGGTGAGTTATTTTCTTTCCTGCAACAGATTTAAAGGAATTCATTTTTTATGTACAAAAGATAGTAATGATTTCCAATTGTTTGCCAAATGAACACTAAACATGTACTTTGACATAAAATGTTCAAATAGATATTATTCTGTAGAGGAGTTTTAGGATTGCAGACCAGTTGATTGGAAAGTATAGAGAATTATCATATACTTAGTATCCCCACAGATATACAACATCCTCCTTATCAATATCCTGCACTAGGGTGGTAAATTTGTTACAATTACTGAACCTACACAGCCATCATTATCAACCAAAGTTCATAGTGTTGGCATTAGGTTCTTTCTTGATGTTAAGCATTTTATGGGTGTTCTCTTATCCCTTGAAAACACTGATCTTTTTAATGTCTCCATAGTTTTACCTTTTCTAGCATGTCATATTTTGAACTAATATAGTATGTAGCCTTCTCACATTGGCTTCCTTAATTTAGCAATGTGCATTGAAGTTTCCTCCATGTCTTTTTATGGCCTGATAAGTCATTTAATTTTAGTACTTAATAATATTCTAAAGTATTCATGTACAACAGTTTATTTATCAATTCACCTACTGAATGAAATTTTGGCAATTAGGAACAAAGCTACATATATGTCTATATGCAGATTTTCATGTGAATATAAATTTTTGACTCATTTGAATAAATTCCATGGAGCATAATGGCTGAAAACTATGGCCAGAATATATTTAGTTTTGTAAGAAACTGACAAGTTGGCTTCCAAAGATGCTGTAACATTTTAAATTTCCACCAGCAATGAATGAGAATTCTTGTTGTCCCACATCATCATCAGCATTTAATTTTGTCAGTGCTTTAATTTCAACCATTTAAATAAGTGTTTGGTGGTATTTCATTGTTGTTTTAATTTTCAGTACCCTAAGGACATGATGTGGAGCTTGTTTTCATATGTTTATTTGCCATCTGTTTATATTCCTTGATGAGGTGCCTGTTGAGATCTTCTGGCCATTTTTAATCAAGCATTATTGTTATTGTTGAGTTTTAAGTGAGTTTTTAAAATACATTTTGGGTAATAGTTGTTTATCAGATATGTCTTTTTCAAATATTTTTTTTCCAGTCTTTGGTATATATTCTCATTCTCTTCACAATGTCTTTTGAAGAGCAGAGTTTTAAATTTTAATAAAGTTCAGCTTATTAATTATTTATTTCAAAAACCATGGCTTCAGTATTATCTCTGTATATCATCAACAAAAGCAAAGGAATTCAGATATTTAAAATATTATCTCCTAGGAGTTTCATAGTTTTGCATTTCTTATTTATGTATATAATTTATTTTCAGTTAATTTTGTAGACAGTTTATTAATCCTTTTGTTTAATATGAATGTTCAGTCATTCCAGTGCCATTTGTTGAAAGGACTGTCTTTTTTCCATTGTATTGCTTTTGCTTCTTTGTCAAAGATCAATTAACTATATTTGCCTGAGTCAACTTCTGGGCTTACTATTCTGTTTAATTTATTTATTTGCCTATTCTTCTGGAAATATCACACTATTTTCATGCAGTAGGTCTGTAGAAAGCCTTGAAGTCAGATAATGTCAGTCTTCTGACTTTTTTTTTTTTTTTTTTTCTCTTTCTATATTGAGTTAGCTTTTCTGGGGTCTTTGGCCTCTCCATATGAATTTTGGAATTCAGTTGTCAATATTCACAAAAAAAGCTTACTGCAATTTTGATTAGCAATGTATTGAATCTATCAATCAACTTAGGAAAAACTGACATCTTGACAATATTGAGTTTTCCTATCTATGGACCTGGAATATCTCCCCATTTATTTGGTTCTTCCTTGATAATTTTTATCAGAATTTTATAATTCTCCTAGTAATCATATTATGCATATTTTGTTAAATTTATATCTGAGTATTTCATTTTTGGAGGTCCAAATGAAAATGATGAGTTTATATCATTTGTTTATTTTATGTTTTTTTTTTGTTTCTAATTTGACTTACTTATTGTGTGCGTCTATAGAAAAGCAGTTGATTTCTGTATATTAACTTTACATCCTATAACCTTGCTGTAACTGTTTATTAGTTCAGGAGTTTGTGATCTTTCAGATTTTCCACATAGTTGATCATATTATCTGTGAACAAAGACAGTTTTATATTTTCCTTTCCAGTCTATGTACCTTATTGCATTAGGAAGGATTTGTAATATGATGGGAAAAAGAATGGCGCGAGGTGCTATCCTTTCATTGTTCTAGATTGCTGTGGTTTGAATGTCCCCTCCAGAACTCATATTGAAACTTGGTCCACAGTATGGCAGTGTTGAGAAGTGAGGCCCTTAAGGGGAGATTGGATCATGAGGGTTCTGCACCCATGAATGAATTAATACATTCATGAATTAATAGATAGATTACTGGATTAGTGGCTTGTAATGGAAGGGGAACTAGTGGCTTTATAAGAAAAGGAAGAGAGACCTGAGCTAGCATATTAGCATGCTAAGCCTTCTCACCATGTGATACTCTGTACCACCTGGAGATTGTGTAGAGCGGTCCTACCAGCAAGAAGACTTTCACCTGATATAGTCCCTTGACGTTTTACTTCTCAGCCTCCAGAACTGTAAGAAAGGAATTCCTTTCCTTATGAATTACACAATTTCAGATATTCTATTCTAAGTAACAGAAAATGGAATAAACATTAATATTTACAGGGAAGCTTCAAGTTTCTCGCCATTATGTATAGTGTTAGCTATAGATTATTTGTACAAGTTATTTATCCAGTTGTGGGAGTTCCCCTCTATTCCTAGTTTGCTGAGAGTTTTTGTCATGAATAGGTGTTAAATTTTCTCAAATGTTATTTCTGCAGCTACTGATGTGATTATGTAGGTTTTTTTCTTTAGCCTGTTAATGTATTGTATTATATAAATTGAATTTTGAATGTTGAACCATCCATGCATACCTGAATAAATCTCATTTGATCATAATGCATAATTATTTTGATACATTTTTGAATTAACTTGTTAATATTTTGATGAGGATTTTGCCATCTATATTTTTAAGAGATGTTGGTTTTAGATTTTTTTGGTAATATATTTGTCTGGTTTTGGTGCTAGGATGGTGTTGGCTACATAGCAATAGAATGATTTAGGAAGTTTTCCTTCTGCTTCTATCTTCTGGAAGGTATTTTATAATTTCTCACTTAAGTGTTGGTAGAATTCACCAGTGAAACCATCTAGGTCTGGTGGTTTCTTTTTTGTAATGTTATTAATCATTGACTTAATTTATTTAGTAGATATAGGCCTATTCAGAGTGTCTGTTTCTTCTTAGGTAGGTTTTAGCAGATTGTTTATTTCAAGAAATTAGTCCATTTAATCTGTGTTATTAAATTGTGGGGCATGAAGTTGTTTGTAGTATTCCTTTATTATTTCTTTAATGTACATCAGATCTGCAGTAGTGGCACCATTTTCACTTTTGTTAGTAATAATTTGTGTTTTCTCTGTTTTTTTTTAAAGTTAGCCTGTCTAGAAGCTTATCAACTGTATACTTTTTTCAAAAAATACAATTTTTATTTTGTAGATTTTCTTTATTGATTTTGTATTTTTACTTTAATTAATTTTGGCTCTAATTTTTTTCTTTTGCTTTATTTGAATTTAACTTGTTATTTTATTATCTAGGTTCCTAAGGTGAACATGTAGATAATTGATTTTAAAATTTATTTTCTGTTACATGCTATAATTTTTTTCTAACCGTTGCTCTCACTGAATCTCATACATTTTGTTGTATTTGATTTTTATTTAGTTTAAAATACCTTAAATTTCTGTTGAAATTTCTTCTTCAATTATAAATTGCATTCTTATTGTATAATTAAGGAGTATGTCTTCTCATCAAGTATTTTGAGAGGTTTTTTCCAGCTATCTTTCTGTTGTTGGTTTCTAGTTTGATTGAATCATAATCTGAGAGTAGACATTATGTGGTCTTTATTATTTTAAATTTGTTATCTTTTATGTCTGAAAATGTGGTCTATTTTGGTGATAATTTCATGTAAGTTTGAGAAGAATGTGTATTCTGCATTGTTGAATGAATTATTCTGTAGATATTCATTACATCCAGTTAACTGATGGTGGTGTTGAGTTAAAGTATGTCCTTACTAGTTTTCTGCCTGCTGTATCTATCTATTTTTGATAGAGAAGTGATGATGTCTCCAACTATAGCAATTGATTCATTTATTTCTTCTTGTAGTCCTATCAGCTTTTGCTTCATGTATTTTGGCATTCTGTGAAATACATATACCTTAAGAATTGTTATTTTCTTGGAGAGTCAATCTTTTATCATTTTGTAATGCCTCTTCTTATCCCTGATAATTATCCTAACTCTGAAGTGTGTTCTGTGTGACATTATTATAGTGACTATTGATTTTTTATCTGTGTTAGTATGGCATATTTTCACCATCCCTTCACTTTTAATCTAGATGTGTCTTCATAAAGTTGATTTCCTTTTTTTCTTTTTAGTTTTATTCTTTTATTTTATTTTATTCTTTTCTTTTATTTTATTTTGCAGACCATAGGAAGTGTATTGTGTCTTTAAGACCTTACAATGCAGACTCCTCTTCCAGAGAAAGGTCTTTCAAGGACAGGAAACTGTCATCCGGATGCGTTGCTCATCTGTCATTTTCATAGGCAGCTGGATTCTTTCCCCTTGGATCTCTTGAAATCTTGAGTACCCCAGGTATAAATAAGATAAATGCTACACACGGAGGCATTATGCGAAGGAAAGCCTCTTGAGTGCGGCGCAACACATTGGGGATTCCTTTAGTGAAGTAGTGCGGCAAGGCGCGCTGCTCCTCAAAAGGTGACAAGCTGTAGGAGATCACATGCAGCATCTGCGTCCGATTCCCAAACTCGAGGCCCATCATGGCGGCGGCCGGGGGTCACCTAGCTCTGCGCAGTCACCGATCCGGCGGTCTCGTTCCTAAAGTTGATTTCTTATAAGCAACACATAGTTGAGTCTTTTTAATTCACCCTGACAATTGCTGTCTTCTAACTTAATATTATTAGACAATTGATATTTAAAGTACTCACTGATATAGTCACATTAATATCTATCATGTTTGATGTTTTCTATTTGATGCCCTTGTTCTTTGTTCCTATTTTGTCTTCTCTTTTTCTGCTTTCTGTAGGTTCGATTTAGCATTTTATATGATTCTGTTTTCTCTCTTCTTAGTGTATCAACTATGCTTATTTTTATTTCATTTTTTTAGTGGTTGCTTTGAAACGCAATTTCAGAAGTAGTGCAAGTACCTTATAATAACAACATATTTCTAATTCCTCCCTCTAATCACATGTAGGGTTGTTACCATTCATTTCGATGAAAAAGCTATAATCATCAATTACATTATTGTTATTTTTATTTTGGATAAACCATTATCTATTAAATCAGATAGGAATAAGAAAACTAAAACTACAATCTTACTTTCATTTATTCCTTCTCTAATATTCTTTCTTTCTTCATGCAGCTCCAAGTCTCTGGCCTACATTACTTTTTTTCTCTCTAAAGAACTTCTAACATTTCTTGCAAGGTAGATCTTTTGGCGACAAACCCCGCAATTTTCACAAGTCTGAGAAAGTCTATTATTCCTTCACTTTTGCATTGTAATTTTACAGGCTAAAGAATTCAGGATGATGTGGTTTGTGTGTGTGTATGTTTTGCTTTATTTTCTCTTGCCAATACTTTTAATATTTCACTCTACTCTCTTCTTGCTTGTATTTTTTGTTTGTTTGTTTGTTTGAGAAGTTGGATTAATTCTTATATTTTCCACTTTATAGGAGAGGTATTTTTTCTCACTGGATTAACTCAAGATTTGATCTTTATCTTTGATTTTTCTGCAGTTGAGATATGATATTCCTGGGTGTAGTTTTTTATATTGATACCACTTGGTGTTCTCTGAGTTTCCTGTATATGTGGATTGGTGTTTGGTACTCATTTAGCGGAATTCTAAGTCATTATTACTCCTATTTCTTTTATTTCTTTCTCTCTTTGCTCTCCTATTATTTTAATTTTGTAGATATTACAGCTTTTGTAGTTGTCCCACAGTTCTTGGATATTCTGTTGCATTTTTCCAGTGTTGTTTTTTCCTTGTTTTTCAGTTTGGGATGTTTCTATTGACATATCCTCAAGCTCAGAGATTCTTTACTTAGGCTCGTCCAGTCTACTAATGATCCTCTCAAAGCCATTTTTTATTTTTATTACAGTTTTTTTATAGTAAGTATTTATTTATTTACTTATTTTTTTGAGACGGAGTCTCGCTCTGTCGCCCAAACTGGAGTGCAGTGGCCGGCTCTCAGCTCACTGCAAGCTCCGCCTTCCGGGTTCAGGCCATTCTCCTGCCTCAGTCTCCCGAGTAGCTGGGACTACAGGCGCCCGCCACCTCGCCCGGCTAGTTTTTTGTACTTTTTAGTAGAGACGGGGTTTCACGGGGTTAGCCAGGATGGTCTCGATTTCCTGACCTTGTGATCCGCACGTCTCGGCCTCCCAAAGTGCTGGGATTACAGGCTTGAGCCACCGTGCCCGGCCAAGCATTTATTTTTTATATATTTTTATAATTTCAATTTCTCTGCTTTCATTGTTCATTGTTCTTGAATGTTGTGTATTTTTTTTGTTTTTCATTACAGCCCTTAGCATATTAACCAAATATGGTTTATATTCATGGTCTGATAATGTCAACATTTCTGTCATAACTGAATCTGATAACTTCAACATTTATGCCACCCCATTGCTCTGTTTCTCAAGTATGCTTTATAATGATTTTTATTGTTGCTGAACAGCAGATGTGATGCGCTGGTAAAGGAAAATGTGGAAAATAGAGTTTTATAACATCATGGTAAGGTGCAGAGGGAGAGGAAGCTTTCCGCAGCCCCATATTTAGATTTTACTCTTTTAGTGAGCCTCAGCTCCTGTGCTGTGAATTTCAAAAATGCATCTCAATTTTTTCTTTCTGCTCCTTATATGGTACAAGATGATTAGTGGCGGTTGGAGTTAGGTACCTCCTTTCCCCCAGATAGGTTAGGCTCTGCTAAAACCCCAGTAGGTTAGGCTCTGGCAAAATAGTTTTTCTCAAGATAAGATCTTGTTAAGAATAATGGAATGCTCTGGTGTATTTTAAAATTGTTACTTTTCCTCCCCCTGCCAGAAGCCAGAAGACATTTTGCTGTAATCTTCATCTTGAGAACTTTGTAGAGCTAAAGGCAAAACTCAAAAAAATGCAGAAGCCTCAGTATGATTTTTTATTTTTATTTTTATTTTCAATCTTAAGCTTGTCCACACTGAGCCTCCAGCATCAATGACAATTCAAGATTTCCTACTCGGGTACTGGTTCCAGCAGGAGTACGTTTCTGCTCTGTTAAGTTGAATTCTCTGTAGCTGCCTCTCTACAAACTCCACAGCAGTTTGTTCTGTGACCTCAGGTCTCTAGTGAATCTAAGAAGAGTGGTTTAGTTTTCAGTTTGATCAGCTTTTTACTTGTTGTTAGGATGCAGTAACGGCTTCAAAGTTCCTTACATGTTGGACTAGAAACCAGAAGTTCTTGACATGCAGTTTAATATAAATCTTGCCTCATTCCTACACCACACCACTCACCGTATCTATTTAGTCCACATCAAAGTTTTTACTCTTCCTCCCTTGATAACAACAGAATTTTCCACTCTCTCCACTTTTAGCACTTGCTGACCTCCCTGCTCGATCTTTGCCTCATAATACTCACTGATTCTTGGAGACTTAGAGCTATGTTCCTTCCTCTGGAAAAGTACTCTGTTCCCCTCCCATTACTGAAGACACTCTTCAATCAGTGTTATCTCACTAAAGTTAGCATCAATGTTTTTATTAACTTGCTTGAAATTTTTATTTAATCACTTATTCAAATGTATTTGTGCCCTATTAGGATAATGATTCAATGTATTTCTTGTTATTGTTAGTCTTTTAAAGCAATTTTTTTTTTTTTTCACAGTGCCTGGTACAAACACTAAATTCAATCTTCTTAAAGATATAAAAAAGTTGCCTAATGTATCCTTCTTTCAAATAAATAAGAAGGGAAGAAAAGCACTTAGGAAAAGAATCAAGCACTGTCTTATGTTCCCCTTGTTTTCTAAAGGGATTTGCATTTAAAATATGCATGTTTGGGGACAGAGTGAATTAATATTGAGTTTTCTCAGTGTGACTATTTGAATAAAACAACTCGGTCCTTAACTTTGTGCATACCAGGGTACAATTAATTGGCTTTGATCTATATTTTTTTTTTTTTAAATTTTTGGGTTTGAAAAGAAAAAAAACTAATAGCCATGAAAGTTTAATGAGATTGGTTGGTATGTGGTTGCCAACCAATTGAGGAGTTAAAATGTTAAAATACATATTCCTTTTGGAAAAGATTTGGAAGAATATATGCTCTTGATAATACAAACTTTGATCCAAAGCGTTGTTAAAGATGAAAACAGCTTTTGTTCTCTCACACCTAGAGATTGTCAGAGTTAAAGATGAGATCAGTTTTTTTGGGTACTGTAACCAGAGGTAATTATATTTGACTTGATCACGGCACAGTATATGTATTGAAACACCACTTTTTATCCCATAAATATATACAAGTATTATATATCAATTTTAAAAATTAATTTTCTAAAATTATTTATTTTAAATTGAGACATAAAATTGAATGTATTTATCATATGTAATGTGATGTTTTGAAGTACCTGCACACTTTGGAATGGTTAAATGTAGCTAATTAAAATATGCATTTCCTCATAGTTATTTTTGTGGTTAGAACATTTAATATTCATTCTTAACATTGTTTGAGAATGTAATACATCATTATTAAGCATAGTCACTATGTTGAAAAACAGATTTCTTGAACTTATAACTCCTATGTAACTATAATTTTGTATCTTTTGACCAATATCTCCCCAGTCCTCTTCACAGCCACCCCAATCTCTGGTAACCACCATTTTATTCTCTACTTTAATGAGATCAACTTTTTTAAATTCCACATGTGTGAGATTATGTAGTATTTGTCTTTCTCTCTGGCTTATTTCACTTAACATACTGTCCTCCGGGTTTCTCCATGTTATCGTGAATGACAGATTATTATTATTTTACATGGCCGAATAGCACATCATTGTGTATACATACAGGCATACCTTGAAGATATTGTGGGTTCAGCTCCAGAACTCTGCAATAAAGTGAATATCACAATAAAGTGAGTCACACAAATTTTTTTACTTCAAAGGGTATATAAAAGTTTTGTTTACTGTATACAATAGTCTATCAAGTGTGCAATAGAATTATGTTTTAAAAAGCAATGTGTAACCCTTAATTAAAAAGCACTTCATTGCTAAATAATGCTAATGATTCTCTGAGCCTTCAGCGGGTTATACTTTTCTTCTGGTGGAGGATTTTGCTGCTAATGATTAGGGTGGTGGTTGCTGAAGACTGGAGTGACTGTGGTAATTGTTAAAAATAAGAAATAAGTCAACAGCTGCATTAGCTCCTAAGAAGAGACTCAGCTTGTTCTTTGAAGCTTTAAAGCCAGGCATTGGCTTTTCACTGGCTATGAAAGTCCTAGATAGTATCTTCTTCCAGTAGAAGCCTGTTACATCTACATTGAAAAATGTATTACTTAGTGTAACTATCTGTCAATTGTTTCAGCTAGATCTTCTGGATAATTTGCTGTTTTACCTTGAGATTTCTTTCCTTAAATCTCAAGAACCAACATTTGATAGTTTCAAGCTTTCTTCTGCAACTTCCTAACTTCTCTCAGTCTTCAGAGAATTGAAGAGAGCTAGGGTCATGCTCTGAATTAGGATTTGACTTAAAGGAATGCTGTGACTGGTTTGATTTCTGTTCAGACCATTAAAACTTTCTCCATATCCTATCAATAATAAGACTGTTTCACTTTCTTATTATTCATGTTTTCACTGGAGTGACACTTTTAGTTTTTTTCAGGAACTTTTCCTTTGCATTCACAATTTGGTTGTTTGATACAATAAGCCTAGCTTTCAGGCTATCAGCTTTTGGCATGCCCTCCTCACTAAACTTAATTTATTTCTGGCTTTGATTTAAAGTGAGAGGCATGCAACCCTTCCTTGCTTGCAAACTTAGAGGGCATTTTAAGGTTATTAATTGGCCTAGTGTCAATATTGTTGTGTCTCAGGAAAGAGGGAGGCTTAAGGAAAGGGAGAGAGAAGGGGAAATGGCTGGTCAGTGAAGCTATCAAATACAGACAATATTTATCAATTAAGTTCACTGTCTTACATGGGTGTTTGAGGTTTGTGACACCCCCAAACAATTATGATAGTAACATAAAGCATCAGTGATCCAAGATCACCATAACAGATATAATAATCGTGAAAAAGTTTGAAATATTGTGAGAATTACCAAATTGTGACCTAGAGACACGAAATGATGATACTATACTATTGGAAATATAGCACTAATACACTAGCTTGATGCAAGGTTACCACAAAGTTTCATAAAAAAATGCAATATCTGTGAAGCATAATTAAATAAAGTGCAATAAAACAAGATATGTCTACGTCATTTTTTTAATTAATTGATTCATTCATTGATGGATACAGGTTGATTTGATATCTTGGTTATTGTGAATAGTGCTTCAATCAACATGTGGGGGGAGATATTCTTTTGACAACTGATTTTCTTTCCTTTGGGTATACTCTGAGTAATGGGATTGCTGGGTTACATGGTAATTCTATTTTTAAGTTTTGAGGAACCTCCATAACTGTTTTCCGTAATGAATACACTAATTTACATTTCCATCAACAGTGTGCAAGGTTTTCCTTTACATCCACACTGTCATTGTAATCTTTTGTCTTTGTTATAATAGCCATCCTCACAGAAGTAAGGTAATATGTCATCATGGTATAATTTGCATTTCCCTAATAATTAGTGATGTTAAGGACTTTTATTTCATTTATCTGTTGTTCATGTGTGTATTTTCTTTGGAGAAATGTCTATTTAAGTACTCTGCCCATTTTTTAGTTGGGTTATTTGTACTCTTGGCATTGAATAGTTTGAATTCTTTATACATTTTAGATATTATCCCATTATCAGATGCATAGCTGACAAATATTTTCTTCCTCAAGAAAATATTTTCAAACCTCAAGAGTGTTTCCTCACTCTTAATGTTTTCTGTTGCTGTGCAGAACCTTTTTAGTTTGATGTAATCCCATCTGTCTACAGTTGTTTTTGTTGCCTGTATTTTGAAGTTATATCAGAAAAAATAATTGCCAAGACCAATTTCGTGAAGCTTTTCCTCTATGTTTTATTCTAATCATTTCATAGTTTTGGGTCTTACATTTAAGTCTTCAACGCATTTTGAGTTAATTTTTGTATGTAGCATGAAATAAGGGCCTAATTTCACTCTTCTGCATGCAGGCATCCAGTTTCCCACCGCCATTTGTTGAAGAGACTGTCCTGTCCCCATTGTATGTACTTAGCACTTTGATAAAAAATCAGATGGCTATTAAGGTGTGAATTTTCTGGGCTCTCTATTCTGTTTCATTGGTCTATGTGTCTTGTTTTATGCTAGCATTACGCTTTTTTGTTTGCTATATTGTAGTATATTTTGAAGTCAGGTAATGCAACGCCTTCAGCTTTGTTCTCCTTGTTCACATTGCTTTGGCTATTCAGAGGCTTTTGTGGTTCTAAACAAATTTTAGGATTATTTTTTCTATTTCTGTGAAGAATGTCAGTAATATTTTGATAGGGATAGCATTGAACCTGTGTATTGCTTTAGGTGGTATGGACATTTTTACAATTTTAATTCTTCCAAACCATATATATGGGATACCTTTACATTTATTTGTGTCTTGTTTAGTTTCTTTAATCACTGTTTTATAGTTTTCATTGTAGAGATTTTTCACCTCCTTGTTTAAATTTATTTCTAATTATTATATATTTTAACCATAATAAATGAAATTGTTTTCTTGATTGCTTTTTCATATTGCTCACCATTAGTCTCTGAAATGCTACTGATTTTTTTGTATTGATTTTGTATTCTACAAGTTTACAAAATTCATTTATTAGTTTTAACAGTTTTTTGGTGAAGTCTTTAGGATTTTTATATCTAAGATTTTGTTATCTACAAACGGGGACAATTTACCTTTTTTTTTCCCAATTTGAATGTCTTTTCTTTCTTCCTCTTGCCTAATTGCTATAGCTAGAACTTCCAGTACTAGGTTAAGTAGAAGTGGCCAGCATGGGCATTGTTGTCTTGCTCTCAATCTTAGATGGAAAGCTTTCAATTTTTCACCATTAAGTATGATGTAAGCTGTGGGTTTGTCATATACAGTCCTTATTATATTGAGATGCGTTTTTTCTACAATTAATTTGCTAAGAGTTTGTTTTTTATTATTGTGAAACGATGTGAAATTTTGTAAAATGCTTTTTCTATACCTATTGAAATAATCATCTGGTGTTTCTTCTTTATTATGTTAATGTGATGTATGAGGTTAATTGACTTGCATATGGAGTCATCCTTGCATCCTTGGAAGGAATCCCACATTATCATGGTAAATGATCTTTTAAATATTCCATAATATTTGGTTGGATAATATTTTGTTGAAGATTTTTGCACTTATGTTCACCAGGGACTTTGGCCTATAGTTTTCTTCTTTTGTAGTGTCCATGTCTGAGTTTTGTGTCAGGGTAATACTGGTCTTGTAAAATGAATTTGGAAAAATGCCCTCCTCTCTAATTTTTTGGAAAGGTTTCGGAAGAATTTGTATTAATTCTTTAAATGTTTGGTAGAATTCAAAAGTGAAGTTATCATGTCCTGAGAATTTCTTTGATGAGAGACTTTTTATTAGTAATTGTATCTCCTTATTCATTATTGTCTGTTGAGATTTTCTATTCATAATTCAACGTTGATAGATTATATATGTCAAAAATTTATCCGTTTCTTCTAGGTTATCCAATTTGTTGGCATATATTTATTCATAATAGTTTCTTGTAGTCCTTTGTATTTCTGTGGTATCAGTTGGAATATCACCCTTTTAATTTCTGATTTTATTTATTTGAGTCTTTATTTTGAGTTTATTTAGCTGAGGGGCTTATCTTGGGCCTGCTTCATAAGTGCACTAATTCCATTTATGTGGGCTCCATTTCTGTTACCTAATCACACCCCAAAACCTTCATGTCCTAATAATATCACCATAGGAGTTAGGATTTTAACATATGAATACAGGGCTCAGGGGTAGGGTTAGACACACATCATAGCAGTGCCCAGGTCTTAATCCCCAGAACCTGTGAATAAGTTCAGGTCATGGCATAATGAGATTAAGTTGCTAGTCACCTGATTTTTTTTTTTTTTTAAAAGGGCATTAACCTGGATTATCAGAATAGGAACAATGTAATCACAAGGGTCCTTAGAATGGTAGTAGTAGGTGGAGGAGAGGATAAGAAGGAGATGTGAGTATGAGATAAAAATACAGAGAAATGTAAATTTGCTGGTTTTAAACGTGGAGGAAATAGTACATGACCTGAGGAATGTGGACATTCTCTAGAAGCTGGAAAAGGCAGAGAAACGTTCTCCCTACGAGCTACCAGAAAGGAGTACAAACCCTTCTGAAACCTTGATTCTGTCCCCGTGTGACACATGTCAGACAACTGACCTGCTGAACTGTAAAATAATGAATTTGCATTCTTTTAGGCCACTAAATGTGTTATAATTTCTTGCAGTAACAATGGGAAACTAATATAAATTAATCTAGTTTATTAAAAATGTTAAAATGTCTTTTGGTCATTCTATTTGCTTTTAAAATGAAACAAATATCCACAGGGTACCTTGAGCTAAGTTCTTGAGATTATATCACTATTTGCTTTTTTGCATAGGGAAGCATTTGTCTAAGATACAGTAAGGGATATTCCAAATAAATTATTACAATAGAAATGGGTTTCCAGGTTGTGCCAGCAGGGGGTGCTCATGTATAGAGCAACACTGCCATAGCCTCATCCATCATCAGACTGAGAGTAGGGCACAAATGATTGGAGTATCAATTCTGTGAATACATGCACATTTGATGAAAAATCCAGAACCTATGACTGAAAGGCATGACAATCAGAAGACTCAATATTTTGTATTTATTCTTGGATATGTATTCCATATATGAGTAAGTAATTTTTGAAGAAAGACAACTTCAACTTTAATTAAAAATTTATTTCTTGCCCTGAAAATATAAACCATATAGTTCGTCGTATTTAACATAGTGTCTATATTTCTATTATACAAAGTTTTGAGGTAGAAGACAAAAATGTATTTGTTTGCTACAAAGTTTGGGTAGAATTATCTATATTTATGGTGTGATTATACATCATAGAAATATTTTATTATTGTTACCAGAATTGGTTGTCAAGTAAATTGGTCACCTTGGTAATGTCCTCTTTATGTTATGATTGTGTAGTCATGACTTAAAGCATTTTGAACTTTTGTGTTGGACTTGCTTTAAACAATAATTGAGGAATATTCCCAGAATATTAGACTTACTGATTTTTATTTATATCTGCCGCTCTATCTTGCTGATATCTTCAGTTTTATATTTACTTATGATTGTAGTGGCTTGGCTTTAATATTACACTGTTGATGAAATTTTTTATTTCAAAAATTAAATGTATGTAGATTAAAATCTCGCCCTAATTGAGTATGTTTAAATCATCAATAAATAGTGATTGCATGAAGCAATCCCAACAGAAAATTTTCATTCACATTCCCACATACACACTCAAAGGTGAAGAATTCTGCTATACATGGAATAAATGCCATTCTTCCCTGCCAGAAGCTTGCCTTCATGCCTGCCACTGTCTCTATATACTATACGTGTGAGGCTGCATAAACCATATCAAAGGCCTAAATCTAAAGCAGCCCCAGGGATGAAGTAAATCAATGGGTTTGTCTCTTGTTTCTGTCACTACTAATTTAACATTGTTCTGTGATCCCTGTAAACTAACAAGTATCTTTATTTCTTATAACCAACTCTCTGAGTTACACCCATGTTTTAGTAATCCATTATTGATTTCTCTCACATTTTTGTTTATCCATCTTGTCCCATAGTCAATCATTCTATTTGTCTGGGACAAAGTTTTTGCCTTTCTAAAACATGGTCCTCCTGCTTAATCAAGCCATGCCCATTCATTGTCACCCATTCATATAGGTTTACATAACCCACAGCTACAAGACGCTTTCAACACTTTATCATCATTCTGGAAAATTCCTGGTAGCCTAGTAACCTGGAACCTAGTAACCTTTGATGTTCGTTGCATACTGCTCTAGCCTACCTTGTATTATCTGTTGCTAAGATCTTCCCTTCCAAAAATAACACATTTATTGGATAGATCCATCCAAGTTTCAGATTGGCTTCTCTCTAAACTGAATCCCAAGGTTACTATTATTAGATAATTCAGCATTTATTGGTTGTATTTATACTCTTTAAACAACAAAGCATGCACAAATATTGTCTGTAGCTATTTGAAATAGATTATATGGAGGCTAAGTAGAAATGAGGTATTTATAGATAACAGAACTATTTGCAAAGAATTGTATCAGCTTCTTGAAAATCATCAGGGCATTGGCTAATATTCAGATAAGCAGAAAAACAAGTGAATGCTCAATCAAATCTAGTTTTGTTATGTGTCAGGCATTGGGAAACTTTTTTAATGAATTAATAATTCTTAGAATATCTCCTACATCCATACTAATAGGCTGCATTTTTTCATTTGTCCACCTTATCACAAGTGTGGCTAACTTCGTATTTGTTTCAATGATGGAATTCTTTCAGAGTGTTTTGGCGTTTTAGTCAATTTGGTGTGCTTTTTACTGTTTTGCCACAGTTAGGATTGATCAGTTACTATATAAGGCTCCTACTTACTAGAAGGCTACTTTATATATCTGGGTCAATACACTTCATAAACAGCTGAACACATATTTTATTGGTTTAATATTGCAGGTGGTTATATCACTTTCATAGAAGAGCTTTTACTTTCTTTAATTTCAATGCAGAATCTGGCAAGTGAACTGATAATCAATCACATTTGTTCTGTTGCTTTTTAAAAGCTTAAATGCTTCACTGTGAAAAGCTGCTACTGAGAAGACACAGTGGGGTTTCAGAAGGGTTTTTATTAGACAGGCCCTACGCTAGCTTAAAAATGATTTAATTTTCAATGTGCATATAGCACAGATATTACCATTGCAGAAGAACTTATGGGGTATAAAATATCAATTTACATTTTTTCAAGATCTAATCATTTTAAATAGGTGCTGTGTCTGTGGACAAATTCACATGGGAGATAGGAAATGGAATGATAAAACAACAAGCAGGTGCAGCAAGTGAATTCATCTTTACTGGATATTTGAAATCATGAAATTCAAGTAGCATTTGCTGTTCTCTTTTATTTCTACAGCTGCAAGTTGTAATGGAAAGTGCACCTCTCTGGAACTTGAGAGTCTTGGATCCTATACATGATTCTATGCATAAATAGAAATGAAAATAGGTTCCTGGATACTAAGCTAGTGTAAATCAGGTGATCCTAATTAAAATGACTCTGCTAGCTAAACACTGTTCAGCAAGATTTGGTTACCCCAGGAACATTCTGAGACAATTGTATCTATAATTGATAAGACTTGACAATAATCTTCCTTCCTGAAGTGTGTTGTTAACTTTTTAGTTGACTCGTAACAAAGTACATAGCATATAGTAGGCATTCAATAAATGTTTATTCGCTTTTTGCATATTTTCAAATATTATTTTTTGCCATCCATGGTTATTTTAAGGGGTAAGCAGTTAATCTACTTTGCCATTCATGAATTTCTTCTCAAATATCTCCTGCTTCTTTTATTTCTCCGTGGAGTGAAGGATAAGAGGTATGATGTGTAAGAGGTGTTTCTTAGCTGTGTTTCAGCAAGTTCATTATTATGATACTGAGACATAATTAAAATTGATAATATTTACTTAATGTTATTTTTCCTATAAGAATTGCAAGTGAAACATTATCTTATTTTAAGCCTCAAAATAGCTTTGGGATATAGATACTATTATTAATATAAATGAGGAAGTGAACTTAGAGGGTCTAAGTGGTTTCATTAAGTTCACACAGTCAGTAATTGGTGGAACCTAGATTCAAATGATTGTTTTTGCCCATTTCCAATGTGTTTGAATGTAAGCACTTCAATAACGAATTATAAATTAGAACTGGCAAGACTCATTTTCACCCTCAAGACTTTTATAAACCCAGTAGAATTACTCCTCAATAAAATGTGTTAATCTTTGAAAGAAGATTTATTTTGATAAAAGCTGAAATATCAGTTAATTGTATCTATTAAATATATAAGCTATTTTATGAACTTGCTAATTGAATCGAAATTCACACTTATGTCTCTACTTAACATCTGGAAAAGATAACTGTCTCTCTTAGGCATATAAAGAAATTTGAAATACTGAAATTATCTGCTTATAGAAACACTGAATCATTTACTGACAACTTCTCACATTACCAATGTAAGATTTAAAACACCTGAAAAAGTTGTAAAAAAAAAAAAGATCTCTGAAGATTTAGATATATGTTCCATGAGTCATGAGTCATGTCAGAAATGAGTTTAATGTTCATTTATTGATTCTCTTCCTACTGAGATATATCCAAATACACAAAACAGACTGTTACAAACAGGCAAGCAAACAAACACAGAGAAAACCAAATCATTGAAGTTATGATCATTAATTACACTTAACATCAAACAGATATATTATTTTCAGAATGTTTGGGACTGAGTGTTCTTGAAGCATAAGACATTTCAGACTAAAGAATTGAAAGCAACAGAGCTAGATGACATAAGGCTAAACTATGTGGGGAATTTTTAAATGTTACAGGAGAAGTTATTTAGAAGCAGAACTGGGCAACAAGCAACACTACATAGTTCTCAACACTGACTGTGTGTTACAGTAACTTTGGGAGTCTTTAAAAATAGGGATGCTAAGACTCCACCCTTAGAAATGTCAACTTACTTGGCTTAGTTCCAGATCATTTAAATTTTTTACCATCTCGTCGATTCAAATGTTCAGCCAAAGTTAAAAACGATTTCACTTATATTTGGCTTCATTAAAAACCATCCCCAAATGTATTGACCTAAAAATAATTTATTCCTTTTCAAATAAGTTCATATCATAGTTGTTCTTCTCTGCTTAGTATTGGCTAAAGTCACCCACTTGTTTGAATTCAGCAGGCAGAACAGGCTGAGCTGGAGGGTCCAAGAAGGCTTCACACTCATAGCTGGGTCTCGAGGGCTTTCTACCTGGCCTCTCCCTCTCTGTGAGATGCCTCATTACTTATTAACTCTGACCATATGATGGCTGTAGTATGTAGTATGTAGAATGTAGCATTGTAGTATGATGGCTGCATCTCCTGGAGAGGAAGGAAGTGGAAACTACTGGTTTTATTTAAATAAAAAAAAAAAAAAAAAAAAAAAAAAAAAAAACTGGCTTTGGAAGTATCATAATGTCACTTATGTCATATCTTATTTGTCACGGTAAGTATCAAGGGCACCCCATATTCAAAGGAAAGGAAATTTGACTATATGTCTTCATGTGAGAATTGACAAAACTCTTGTGGCCTTCTTTACTCCACTGGAACCACTCTTGTAATCCTACTTACTCTCCCTTAGATACCTGCGCTGTGGCCTTCAAAGTAGGTTGGAGAGCACAGTTTCAATCAAGAACAAGACAGAAAAGAAATAACTTGGGAAGGAAACTTTTAGTGATAATGCTGGTGTACTGAAATGGTAGAGAAATATATCAGTCATATAATCCCAGTGTCAGAGAGACATTTTTAGAAAACTTTTAGCAATAGCATAAGAGTTAAATGTAATACAGTTGGAATCATACAATACATAGCCTTTTCAGATTGGCTTTAAAAAAAATACTTCATCATATGTATTTAAGATTCTGTTGTGTCTTTTTGTTTGTTTGTTTGTTTGATAGCTCATTTCTTTTCAGTACTGAATAATACCCCTTATTTTAGTGCTGAATAACATCCCATGAAAATAAAAAAAATAAAAAAAAACACTTTTATTTATCTATTCATCTACTGAAGGAACTCTGGCTATTTTGTTAATGACAAATTTTTGACAATTATGAATAAAACTGCTATAAACCATCCGTGTGCAGGTTTCCTTGTGGACATGCTTTCAACGCATCTAGGTAAATACCAAGATGCATAATTTCTGGTCTGAGTTATGTGTACTTTGTAAGAAACTGCCAAACCATCATCGAAAGTGATTGTACCATTTTTAATTCCCGCAGCAATGAATGAAAAGTTCCCAGCATTCTTCCCAGCATTCGGTATTGTCAGTGTTTCGGATTTTGATTATTTCATAGACGTGTAGTAGTATCTCACTGTTGCCTTAATATGTCTTTCTCTGATGACATATATTATGGAATAAACTTTCATATGCTTATTTGCAATCTGAGTACACTGTTCAGATATTTTGCCTATTTTATTTACTGGGTTGGTTCTCTTCTCTTCTCTTCTCTTCTCTTCTCTTCTCTTCTCTTCTCTTCTCTTCTCTTCTTTTCTCTTTTTGTTTGTTTGAGACAAGGTCGGGCTCTCTTGCCCAGGCTGGAGTGCAGTGGTGCAATCTCGGCTAACTGCAACCTCTTCCTCCTGGGCTCAAGCAATTCTCCCACCTCAGCCTCCAGAGTAGCTGGGATTACAGGTGTGTGCCACCACACCTGACTAAGTTTTGAATTTTTTGTAGAGATGGTGTTTTGCCGTGTTATCCAGGCTGGTCTCAAACTCGTAAGCTCAAGTGATATTCCCGTTTTAGCCTCCCAAAGTGGTGGGATTAAGGTGTGAGCATCTGTGCCCAGTCTCACTTTCTTATTGTTGAGATTTCAGCATTCTTTTATACATTATGGATAACTATCAATAATCTTTTGTTTCTTTTTCAAATATGTTCTTTTAGTATGTGGCTTGTCATCTCATTCTCTAACAGTGGGGTTTGTAGAGCAGATATTTTTTTTCCAAATTATCTATAATAAAGTCCAAGATATCAATGATTTCTTTCTCAGATTGTGCCCTTTGTTTTGCAAATAAAACCTCATTTTCATACCAAAGGTCATTTAGGTTTTCTCTTATGTTATCTTCTAAGAGTTTACCCTGCACTTTTATGTGTCTTTTATTAGTCTGATGAATTAACAGAGCTACCTTTTACTATAATATGTTATTAGTTAATGAAGCTAAGTACACAATATTTTTGAGTAAAGCAAAATCAAGCAGTTGCTTTACTTACTTTCAATGAATAACTATTTGATTACGAAAATAACTCTTATGAGGTAATAATCACCTTACTGTAGTTACAGTTTTAGAAAAAACAAAAGGTTTTCCGTTCCAAGATGGCTGAATAGGAACAGCTCCGGTCTGCAGCTCCCAGTATGATCAATGCAGAAGACGGGTAATTTCTTCATTTCCAACTGAGGCACATGGTTCACCTCATTGAGGCTGACTGGAAAGTGGGTGTAGCCCACGGAGGGTGAGTCAAAATTGCACAGGGCATCGCCTCACCCAGGAAGTGTGCAAGGGGTTGGGGGATTTCCATTTCCTAACAAGGGAAGCCATAACATACTGTACCTGGAAAAATGGGACACTCCTACCCAAATACTGTGTTTTTCCCATAGTCTTAGCAACTGGCAGATCAGGAGATTTTCTCCCACTGACTGCTAGTGCAGCAGTCTGAGATTGACCTGTGAGGCTGCAACCTGGCTAGGGGAGGGGTGTCTGCCATTGCTGAGGCTTGAACAGGTAAACAAAGCGGCTGGGAAACTTGAACTGGGCGGAGTTCACCACAGCTCAGCAAGGCCTGCTGCCTCTATAGACTCCACCTCTGTGGACAGGTCATAGCTGAACAAAAGGCAGCAGAAACTTCTGCAGACTTAAACATCCCTGTCTGATAGCTCCAAAGAGAGCAGTGGTTCTATCAGCACAGCATTTGAGCTCTGAGAATGAACAGACTGCCTCTTCAAATGGGTCCCTGACCCACATGTAGCCTAACTGGGAGACACCTCCCAGTAGAGACTGACAGACACTTCAGACAGGTGGGTGTCCCTCTGGGACAAAACTTCCAGGGAAGAATTAGGCAGCAATATTTGCTGTTCTGCAATAGTTGCTGTTCCGCAGCCTCCGCTGGTGATACCCAGGCAAACAGGGTCTGGAATGGACCTCCAGCAAACTCCAACAGACCTACAGCTGAGGGACCTGACTGTTAGAAGGAAAACTAATAAACAAAAAAGAATAGCATCAACATCAACAAAAAAGACATCTACACCAAAACCTCATCTGTAGGTCACCAACATCAAAGACCAAAGGTAGATAAAACCACAAAGATGGTTTTATCTAAAGATAAAGATAGAAAAGAGCAGCAAAGTTGAAAATTCTAAAAACCAGAGTGCCTCTTCTCCTCCAAAGGATCACAACTCCTCACTAACAATGGAACAGAGCTGGCTGGAGAATGACTTTGATGAGCTGACAGAAGTAGACTTCAGAAGGTTGGTAATAATAAACCTCAAAGCTAAAGGAGCATGTTCAAACCCATTGGAAGGAAGCTTGAAAAAAGTTTGAAAAAAGGTTAGATGAATGCCTAACTAGAATAAACAGTGTAGAGAAGACTTTAAATGACCCGATGGAGCTGAGAACCATGGCACAAGAACTTTGTGACGTGTGCACAAGCTTCAATAGCCAATTCAATCAAATGGAAGAAAGAGAATCAGTGATTGAAGATCAAATTAATGAAATAAAATGAGAAGACAAGTTTAGAGAAAAAAGAGTAAAAAGAAACGAACAAAGCCTCCCAGAAATATGGGACTATGTGAAAAGACCAAATCTACATTTGATTGGTGTATCTGAAAGTGATGGAGAAGATGGATCCAAGTTGGAAAACACTCTTCACAATATTACCCAGGAGAACTTCCCCAACCTCACAAGGCAGGCCAACATTCAAATTCAGGAAATACACAGACCACCACAAAGGTACTCCTTGAGAAGAGCAACCCAAGACAGATAATTGTCAGATTCATTGTGGTTGAAATGAAGGAAAAAATGTTAAGGGCAACCAGAGAGAAAGGTTGGGTTACCCACAAAGTGAAGCCCATCAGACAAACAGCGGATGGTTCTGCAGAAAACTTATAAGCCAGAAGAGAGGTGTCAATATTCAACATTCTTAAAGAAAAGAATTTTCAACCCAGAATTTCATATCCAGCCAAACTAAGTTTCATAACTGAAGGAGAAATAAAATCCTTTACAGACCAGCAAATGCTGAGAGATTTTGTCACCACCAGGCCTGCCTTACAAGAGCTCATGAAGGAAACACTAAACATGGAAAGGGACAACTAGTACCAGCCACTGCAAAAACATGCCAAAGAGTAAAGACCATGGATGCTATGAAGAAACCACATCAATTAATGGGAAAAATAACCAGCTAGTATCATAATGACAGGATCAAATTCACACATCACAATATTAACCTTAAATGTAAATGGGCTAAATGCCCCAATTAAAAGATACAGACCGGCAAATTGGATAAAGAGTCAAGACCCATCAGTGTGCTGTATTCAGGAGACCCATCTCACGTGCAGAGACACACATAGGATCAAAATAAAGGTATAGAAGAAGATCTACCAAGCAAATGGAAAGCAAAAACAAAGCAAGGGTTGCAATCCTAGTCTCTGATAAAACAGACTTTAAACCAACAAAGACCAAAACAGACAAAGAAGGCCATTGCATAATGGTAAAGGGATCAATTCAACAAGAAGAGCTAACTATCCTAAATATATATGCAACCAGTATGGGAGCACCCAGATTCATAAAACAAGTCCTTAGAGACCTACAATGAGACTTAGACTCCCACTCAATAATAATGAGATACTTTAACACCACATTGTAAATATTAGACACATCAACGAGACAGGTTAACAAGGACATCCAGGGCTTGAACTCAGCTCTGCATCAAGTGGACCTAAGAGACATCTACAGAACTCTCCACCCCAAATCAACAGAATATACATTCTTCTCAGCACAACATTGCACTTATTCTAAAATTGACCACATAATTCAAAGTAAAGCACTCATCAGCAAGTGTAAAAATAACAGAAATCACAACAAACTGTCTCTAGACCACAATGCAATCAAATTAGAACTCAGAATTAAGAAACTTACTCAAAACCGCACAACTACATGGAAACTGAACCACCTGCTCCCGAATGACTACTGGGTAAATAATGAAATGAAGACAGAACTTGGATTGAAACCAATAAGAACAAAGACACAACACACCAGAATCTTTGGCACACATTTAAAACAGTGAGTAGAGGGAAATTTATAGCACTAAATGCCCACAAGAGAAAGCTAGAAAGATTTAAAACCAACACTCTAACATGATAATTAAAAGAATTAGAGAAGCAAGAGCAAACAACCTCAAAAACTAGCAGAAGGCAAGAAATAGTTAAGATCACAGCAGAACTGAAGGACATAGAGACACAAACAAACAAAAATAAAGAGACACAAATAAACAAACAAAAATAAAGAGACACAAACAAACAAAAATAAAGGAACCCAGAATCTGTTTTTTTGAAAAGATCAACAAAATTGATAGACTGCTAGCAAGATGAATAAAGAATAAAAGAGAGAAGAATCAAATAGACACAATAAAAAATGATAAAGGGGATATCACCACTGATCCCACAGAAATGTAAACTACCATCCGAGAATACTATAAACACCTCTACGCAAATAACTAGAAAATCTGGAAGAAATGGATAAATTCCTGGACATGGACATTCTCCCAAGACTAAACTAGGAAGAAGTTGAATATCTAAATAGACCGGTAACAGGCTCTGAAATTGAGGCAATAATTAAAAGCCTGCCAACCAAAAACTCCAAGACCAGATGCATTTACAGCCAAATTCTACCAGAGGTACAAACAGGAGCTGGTACCATTCCTTCTGAAACTCTTCCAATTGATAGAAAAAGAGGGAATCCTCCCTAACTCATTTTATGAGGCCAACATTATCCTGATATCAAAGTCTGGCAGAGACACACACACACAAAAAAGAGAATTTTAGACCAATATCCCTTATGACATCGAGGCAAAAACCTTCAATAAAATACTGGCAAACTGAATCCAGCAGCACATCAAAAAGCTTATCCACCATGATCAAGTCAGCTTCATTCCTGGGATGCAAGGCTGGCCCCCCCCCCCCCCCCAATCAATAAATGTAATCCATCACATAAACAGAACAATGACAAAACCACATAATATCGTCAATAGATGCCAGAAAAGGCCTTCATAAGACATTCAACAGCCCTTCATGCGTAAAAATCTCTCAATAAACTAGGGCTTGATGAAACATATCTCAAAATAATAAGAATTGTTTATGACAAACCCACAACCAATATCATACTGAATGGGCAAAAACTGGAAGCATTCCCTTTGAAAACTGGCACAAGACAAGGATACCTTCTCTCTCCACTCCTATTCAACATAGTGTTGGAAGTTCTGGCCAGGGCAATCAGGCAAGGGAAAGAAATAAAGATACTCCATTAGGAAAAGAATAAGTCGAATTGTCCTGTTTGCAGATGATATGATACACTTAGAAAACCCCATCGTCTCAGCTCAAAATCTCTTTGAGCTGATAAGCAACTTCAGCAAAATCTCAGGATACACAATCAGTGTGCAAAAATCACAAGCTTTCCTATACACCAATAACAGACAAACAGAGAGCCAACTCATTAGTTAACTCCCATTCACAATTGCTACAAAGAGAATAAAATACCTAGGAATCCAACTTACAAGGGATGTGAAGGAATTCTCCAAGGACAACCACAAACCACTGCCCAACAAAATAAAAGAGGACACAAACAAATGGAAGAGCATTCCATGCTCATGGATAGGAAGAATCAGTATCATGAAAATGGCCATACTGCCCAAGTAATTTATAGATTTAATGCCATCCCCATCAAGCTACCAATGACTTTCTTCACAGAATTGGGAAAAACTACTGTAAAGTTCATATGGAACCAAAAAAGAGCCTGCATTGCCAAGACAGTCCTAAGCAAAAAGAACAAAGCTGGAAGCATCATGCTACCTGACTTCAAACAACACTACAAGGCTATGGTAACCAAAACAGCATGGTATCGTTATCAAAACAGATATATACACAAATGGAACAGAACAGAGGCCTCAGAAATAACATCTCACATCTACAACCATCTGATCTTTGACCAAGCTGACAGAAACAAGAAATGGGGAAAGGTTTAATAAATGGTGCTGGGAAAACTGGCTAGCCATATGTAGAAAGCTGAAACTGTATCCCTTCCTTACACCTTATACAAAAAGTAATTCACGATGGATTAAACACTTAATGTTAGACTTAAAACCATAAAAACCCCAGAAGAAAACCTAGGCAATACCATTCAGGACATAGGCATGGGTAAGGACTTCACGACTAAAACACCAAAAGCAATAGCAACAAAAGCCAAAACAGAAAAATAGGATCTAATTCAACTAAAGAACTTCTGCATGGCAAAAGAAACTACCATCAGAGCGAACAGGCAACCTACACAATGCAAGAAAATTTTTACAACCTACCCATCTGACAAAGGGCTAATATCCAGAATCTACACAGAACTTAAACAAATTTACAAGAAAAAAAAAATCAAAAAATGAGCAAAGGATATGAACAGACACTTCTCAAAAGAAGACATTTATGCAGCCAACAGACCCAAAAAAAAATGNTTAAGAAAATGTGGCACATATACACCATGGAATACTATGCAGCCATAAAACAGGATGAGCTCATGTCCTTTGCAGGGACATGGATGAAGCTAGAAACTATCATTCTCAGCAAACTATAACAAGGACAGAAAACCAGACATCATATGTTCTCGCTCATAGGTGGGAATTGAACAATGAGAACACCTGGACACAGGGCGGGGAACATCATGCACCAGGGCCTGTCAGGGGTGCGGGGCTAGGGGAGCGATAGCATTAGGAGAAATACCTAATGTAAATGACGAGGTGATGGATGCAGCAAATCAACATGGCACATGTGTACCTATGTAACAAATCTGCATGTTGTGCACATGTACCCTAGAACTTAAAGTATAATAATAATAATAAAAGATGAAAGAAAAAGAAAATAATAATCCTGGAAATGGCAAGTAAAATTTCTGGTAAGATAATAAAAGAAATAAAATAAAATTCACAAATATCTCAAATGTCTAGTCTGTATATAAGTGTGCATGTAACTGTGTGTGAATCAAAATAACTAACAGAAGTAGACAATTTTATTTTTTCAATAGGAAGCCCTGAGTCACATCCTCATTCTTTTTTCCCCTGAGAAGTGCTTATAATTTGCTTCCCTTCTCTTGCCTGCTTGCTGTGTAACTTAAGACTGATGCCTCCCTGTGGGAAACAAAACTCGATCAGAAAACAGGCTGCATCTCCTCCTAAAGAAATTGTGCCTTAATGACTGCTGATATTGGCTGTGTCATAATGGAAATGTATAATTAATGCCTTTGCTTCAATAGTTTTGGAAATAGAGCCACCCGAAACTGATTTAACAAAAGGATTTAATACTGAACCCTCTCTCTGTCTAACCATTAATGCACTAGATTATAGGAACTGAAGTTTAGTAAAAGGGAATGATTGAATTTTCAATACTTGAGTTGGTTATTGTGCCTATAGTTGAAATACTGAATAACAGAAATTTGCCATCTAAAATGAAAGAGAATGAAGAGCCAGTTCTATGAGGTGTAAGATCCTTTTGTAAGTCTGGAAAATCAAGCTATTTATATCATTTTCTCTCAGTGTTTTGGTTTTAATACATTTTAATTTAAGACTTGCATTTGCTTATGATATAAAGTTCTAAAATATATTTTTAAAATGTATGATGACCTCAAAATATTTCCAATTAACATTTTTTTCTTGTTTTTGAATTCACAGTAGAGGCTGAACATCTGGTAAAGTGATTCAAATGTCCTCCATCTTCTCACCCTTGAGATTTAATTTGACTATCTGCTATTTATATTTTGATTCAAATTTCAAAATGTCTACTTTATTCTACTGCAATATGTGCTAGGGGATTTCAAATGGATGAATTCAATATATCCTTTAAGATAGATAGTTCCCCCAATCCTCAAAATGTTACTGCTAGGTAGAGCAATATTTATCAAAGGAAAATAAAATCTGCAATAGGAAAATGACTTTATCAATCCAACATTGTTATATTTTATAGATAATGTAATCCAATAAAATATTAATATTTAAAACAAGAATATTACTTTAATAACCACAGTAACCAGGATGACAATTAGCTGAAAAATAAAAGTAAGTATTTTGATAGGAAATATTCAGAAAAAAAATTATTAATTATATCTTTTTTTAGCTGATATAAATTGAGAATATTATTTGAAATTCTCACCAGACTCTGTACCCGGAAGGCATTGCCAGTTTTTCTGATTTTATAACCTAGATATTCTCCTTCTCACTAAGTCATCTTAGATAATTTATATGTAACTTTTCACAGTGGGGTGCTTGCAGTGGCTAGTATCAGTGTTTGTGATCCTACTGAAATTTTGTGAGCCAGTGAATGTCATGTTTGTAGCTTGAATCACCTGTGGTTAAGAACGTTTGCACCATAGAAACTGACAAACACTACAAGTCAAGCTCTTTTTTTTTTTTTTTCCAAACATACTTGTTAAACATATATCACACATATATCAAAGATAGAGCACACAAATCACTAAACATTAGTTTTTGTATTTGCAAAATATGGGTAATCATTGCACCTGCCTTTAATTTTTTGTAAATTGATATTTTGTAAATTGATATTTTGAAATACATTGAATGGTAGATGATGTAAAGTAAGCTCCAAATAAATGTGATTATCTAGTAATAGTAAAGTATCCAAGTTAAACACATTAAAGCTAGATCTGATACATTCTACAAGTATTCATTGAATGCCTCATAGTGCTAGGTCCTATTTTAGACAGTTGGCTTAGATTAGTTAATGAAACAAACAGACTCCTAGCCTCCTAGAGTCTGCAATCAAACTAAGCAAAGCAATATACCTGAGAAATTATTACATAATTTAATAGTTTCAAAGTGTCACCCACTGTTAAAAGGAGAATAAAAAAGTGAGATGGTAAGGAGAGAAATTTTACATAGGATGATAAGAAGTAGACATCGTTGAGGATTCCACAAATGAGTTGTGACAAAAATATACAAATATCATGACAAATATTTTACTAGTTTTTCTAAAGGCATAAAAAGATTTATTGAACAGATCTATTCTGACACTACATCTAACTCCATTTCTTCCAATCTCTCTGTGTGTGTGTGTGTGTGTGTGTGTGTGTGTGTGTGTGTGTGTGACGTTGTCTCCCTCTGTCCCTCAGACTGGAGTGCAGTGGCCAGATCTCGGCTCACTGCAACCTGTCTCCCAGGTTCAAGCGATTCTCCTGCCTCAGCCTCTCTAGTCGCTGGGATTACAGGCCTGTGACACAACACCTGGCTAATTTTTGTACTTTTAGTAGAGACAGGGTTTCACCATGTTGGTTGGCTATGCTGGTCTCCAACTCCTGACCTCTGGCGATCCGTCCGCCTCGGCCTCTGTATATGCTGGGATTACAGCCGTGAGCCTCCACACCCAGCCCATTTCTTCCAATATGATTATTTTCTTCACCAGTGGATATTAATAACATGCTTGAAAAATCTGAACACTCAATATTGAATAGCCGGTACTAAAGCATTTTAGTGGAATTTGAATTAAGTAGAATTTGAATGCAATATTAAATAATCTAAATAGTATAAAAAGCATTAGTTACCAGTGAATATCATGGATACAGAATATTTGTGGCTTGCCAATAGGGAGCGCTCACTGGTAATAAAAAAAAAATTTCTGGAAGCTAAATTAGAGGTCTAGGGAATTAAGGTGTAAAGATCCTGAGGGACTTGTCGCTATCTCCCTTCTAATTAACTATTCCCATTTTACTGTAAGCTGCTATGCAACCGATTAAACTTACAGCAGTAGAAACTGTTATCACAGCTGAAAATTCTCAGGAAGGAATACTCTTCTCTCCTTTTCTTCCAAGCCAAGAAAGGATATGGCTTCTCATTTTCCTTGATATCAAGTAATAGCTTCATGTTTTTAATGCAGTGCAGGTTTGGAGTATGGAGTTGCAAGGAGAAAGAAAGATTGAGCAAGAAAGAAGAAAGCTAAAAGAAAATACCATGTAAAATAATTTTAGAATTTCTATCACTTTTCTATGAAAGTAATTAGTACTTATTTTCTAATAAAGTTACTAAGTTATATAAAAATGATAATTCTAGAGCATATAAAAGTAATAACATATTTTAAAATCCATTATAAAAAACTATTTATTATAATAATAGAGAGGCTTTCTGGTTATATACAATGGACCTTTGCTGCTTCTCTACATCAAAATAATAGAAATCAAAATGAGGCTTTAAAACATTTTCTTTTTTCTACATATTTAGTAAATATTGTTTTACTGTAATATATTCTTCACTATCTGAGTACTGCTTAACAGAACATGTTTTAGCATCATGGTAGAGCATTTTGTATAGTGAAATGTGCATATAAATAAAGCTATGAATTAAAATACAATTTCATGTCCTATAATAGAAAAACTATTTCAGTGACTATGAGGAATAGTCATATTTCAGTGACTATGAGGAAAAGTCAATAGACTTTGCTTCACCTGGTTTTGAAATACCAGAATAAAGAAAGGAACTGAAAAAAATATTTTCTTTATATATGTTACTGTGAAAATATAGCATATCACTGGCTCTTCAAGCATTTGATTTCTTTAAAAATAAAATTACACCTTAATTAAATTTTATTTCAATAAATTAAATTGTTTTATATAATATATATAATACAAATATATATTTGCATTTTATGCATTTATGCAGATATTTGTGTATCGTTATAGTAATTTATTAAACTGTCTCATATAAATGCATATTTTCCCCTTAGATAGTGAGAAAAATATAATAGAAATAGAAATGCAGAAGATTAGGAAAGAAAAGTAAAAAACAAACAGAATAAAAATGTGTTGTGAGCTAGAAGGCTCTGATAGGTTTCCCTTTACCAGCCACAGGTGGTTTAGATGGTTTACAATCTAACTTCCTAAATGTAAATTATTTACAAATACTTCTACTCTGGAGCAGTATGTACATTGTAACACACAAAATAAAAACTAAAAGTTTGAGATAAAGATTTAATGTAAATAATTTATAATATTTTATTAATGGTTTTCATATGCAATTAATTAACTATGCACATTAGTCTACTGACAGACAGAATAGTGACATGATAGAGAGCAGAGACACTGGGCCAGGCCCAACTGCCTGGGTAGAAATTCCACTTCCTTGCTGTATGTACTTCCTGTGTTACAATGCTGTCTGTATCTCAATCCCTTTTTATAAAATGGCAACAATAATATTACCAACCTCATAGAAATATTTAAATGATTAAATGAAAGAATTTTAAAAGCATTTAGAAGACATGTTAGTAGTGGTAAGAACTTGTGAGTTGTAATTTAATCTTTTGTGATTCAGAGAATCAAGGGTGCTAATTTGAAATTATTTTAACTTTTGGTCATATTTGTTTTCCCTGGACAAAAAGCTATCTCATAGTAACATGTAAGTCCACATAAGAAAACTAGATCATGTCTGCACTTAAAAAATAAGATTCTCATCTTCGAATCCCATGCAAATTACTTACTATAATTCAACTACTCATTATCTGTCTTTTCTGATATTGTAAATTATTCTCGCAGACTAGTCTAAAAGCATTATGATTTGTACATATTAAGCAAATGAGCTCAAAATCCATCAAAAATATGTCAAAAAATTAAATAACTTAGAAAATGGTGCCTCCATGCTTTTAAATAATGTATCCATGTGTGAGTTTTTATGAGTATTAGTTTTCTAGGGCAGCGGTAACAAAGTACCACAAACTGGATGACTTAACAGAAACGTATTGTCTCACAGTTCTGGAGGGTAGGAATCCGAAATTAAAATGTCATCAGTGTTGCTTGCTTCTGGGAGCTGTAGGTGAGCATCTCTTCCGTGCCTCTCACAGCTTCTGGTACCTTCAGGCATTGCTTGGCTTGTAGATGGTGTTCTCTCTGTCTTCACATCATCTTCTCTCTGTGTGTATCGGTCTCCTGTCCAAAGTGTACCTTTTTATAGAGATATACTCATATTGGATTACAGTCAACTCTAATAGCATCAAATTACCCCAATCATCTGCAAAAATCTTATTTCCAGATCAGATCACATTTACAGGTACTGCGGGTTAGGATGTTAATAACTTTTGAGGGACAAAATTCAACTGTAGCAGGACGAGCCGCAGACAAAACTTCTCAGACACCGAGTTGTAGAAGGAAGGGCTTTATTCAGCTGGGAGCATCGGCAAGCTACTGCCTTAAAATCCGAGCTCTCCAAGTGCACAATTTCTGTTCTTTTTAAGGACTCACAACACTAAAGATTTCACATGAAAGCATCATGATTGAATTGAGCAAGCAGGGGGTACGTGACAGGGGCTACATGCACTAGTGGTCAGAGAGAAACAGAACAGGGCAGGGAGTTTCACAGTGTTCTTCTATACAATGTCTGGGATCTACGAATAACATCGGTTTCTAAGTTATGAGTTGATTTTTAACTACTGGGTTTAGGCCAGGAAGACTTAGGCCTGGTTTTGGGCCTGGCCCCGGGCTGCCAGTCTTTGGTTTTACTTCCTTATTTTTTTCTTAAAATAGGTACTGAGTATAAAACAATATAAAACAATATGAGAGGGTCTCTTTCTTTCCTCACGACAACCCACAATATGTAATATACTTTATTGTCTGTGGAAACAAAATAGTATTCCAATGAAAATGTGTCAAATACACTCTAAATAACAGGGTAAAAAAAAAAACTAGTTTCTCCCTTACGGTATTATTTCACTTATGTTTTAAAGTATCATTTTACATTGAAGGAACAGAATAATTGTGTCTTTTCTTTAAAATTCACTAGAAAAAATATGAATGAGAAGCACTCATCATAAAGAAGGTCAGCAAATTTGGAAATTGTCTTTGCATGAAGGGAAAGTGTACAAAATACACATAAGGTGAGTTTTATCCTTAATGAAAACAGATATAATTGAACATTTCAAATAACAATATTTGTAGATGTTTTGCCTGAATTCTTGTCAAACATGGTTCATAAGATCATCATTTTACCATTTTTTTTTTTTTTTTTTTTTTTTTTTTTTTTGAGCAATAAAGCTTTTTAATCACCTCACTGCAGGCAGACTGAGTCCGAAAAAGGAGTCAGCAAAAGGGAGATGGGGTGGGGCAATTTTATAGGATTTGGATAGGTAGTAGAAAATTACAGTTAAAGGGAGTTTTCTTTCGTGCACAGGGGTACAGGGGTGGAGGTCACAAGGTGCTCAGTGGGGAGCTCCCGAAACTCATTGTCCAGGAGAAGGAATGTCACACATTCAATTGATCAGTTAGGGTGGGGCAAGAACAAATCACAATGGTGGAATGTCATCAGTTAAGGCAGGAACTGCCTATTTTCACTTCTTTTGTGGTTCTTCAGTTGCTTCAGGTCATCTGGATGTATACGTGCAGGTCACAGGGGATACAATGGCTTGGCTTCGGCTCAGATGCCTGACATTCCTCTCTTCTTCTATTAAGAAAAACAAAACAAAATAGTGATGAAGTATAGGAGCAGTTAAAATTTTGGGGGGTGGTATGGAGAGACAATGGGTCATGTTTCTCAGGGTTGCCTCAAGCAGAATTAGGGGTGGCTTGGGAACCTAGAGTGGAAGAGATTAAACTGCAGAAAGATTTTGGTGTAAAGGGTGACATTGTGGGGTTGCTAGAAGGAGCCTTTGTCATATAGAATGATTGGTGATGGCCTGGATGCAGTTTTATATGAATTGAGAAACTAAATGGAGGACACAAGGTCCAAATAAGAGAAGGAGAAAAACAGCTATTAAAGGACTAAGAATTGGGAGTATGACTAATATAAGGCTTTAGATCAGGACTTTAGGGACAGTAGAATATTCAGTTTGCTAATTTGTTCATTGTGCCCTTCTTTGTATTTATAATAGTTTGTTATATTTGGGTTTTGTTTACTTTCCACAAGCCTATTAATACCTTTGGACAAAATTATAATAGTTAACTCAATTAACATTAGACAATATGATTCCAATTACACTCAGACTAAGTAAGAATACCACAGGCAATCAGTATATTTTCTAGATTAAAAGTACACTAGAAGTTCTGATAGTTTTTTCTCAATGAATTTTATCTCCAAGGATAAAGATATCACATTTTGGACTCTGAGACCAAAATTAAAGAGGAATTTCATAGGTTACATTCATACACATGCAATTGTACAAATGTGGAAGTATAAGGCAACCAGTAGAAATGTAGGTTGCCTGGTAGCATCATAAGCAGCTACAGTGTTTTTTAGGGACTGTGCATTACATAAACCACCAAAACATTCAGGATGAGTACAAAAAAATCAACTAAGTATTTTGAACTCTGTACTAATCCTAAATTAGCACACCTGCACACATATAGTTCTTTAACCTCTTTTCATAAAAGTTTTTATTTGCTAATCTAGACTGAATATGAGTCCTTCTAACATATCTCTTCAGGCACACAGCATGCAGGAATTCCTTTGAGATTCGCTATGTGCAGTAAACAGATTCCCCCATGTTCACTTGCCTCACAAACAGCTATTTTTAATCATCTCCTTAGTTTTAAGGCACTGGGGGAATAATTATTTTAGCTGTTTTGTTTTCTCTGATGAATGCAGATTTAAAGCCAGAACTCTTCATGCCTGTGTATATGATGTTATTCTGAAATGATACACAACTCAGTGAAGAGTAATGAAAAATAATCATGGTCTCTTCACTTAATATGTCGATATGCTGAACAAATTTAAAATCATAGTTCAATAAGTCATAAAATATGAAAGTACCATACCAGAAGTCTTGTCAGTAATCTTAATATATGGGTCCTATAATGATATATATGAGATATATATGAGATATCATATATATGAGATATATATATGTATTATATATATATCTCAAAGCCGTGGGACACTGGAAACATGAGAAGGAAGCATTATGGTACATTTATCATTTATACTGCATGTGAGGTTAAGACCCCTAGCTTTCTTATGATGTTTCCACTTGAGTGGTGTAGAAATAAATGTATTTCAGTACTCCTTTGCCTTCACAGTTATGCATTATACTGTAACAGATTTTCCAGCAAAAGACACTTTTCACACAGGCAGAAATGAAATATTTGGGCCGTAACAATTCAGTGCCTCCTTTATAGTGTGTTTACTTAATATACGCACAGTATGCAGGTGATAATTTATATAATATCAAAACAATTCATATGTTTTCAGAGACCCTTCTGGTCACATTAACATTTGTAGAAACACAAAACAACTTACCAGATACATCAAACAAAAGTCAGGGAGTATTCAGTATGATTCCTAGATTTGTTAATTATTGTATATGATTAGCAATGATTCAGAGGCCTTAAATGTGGTCAGATAAAGCATATGAAACAAACAAATGTTTTTTGTTTTGTTTTGTTTTGTTTTGTTTGAGAACTGCTGCTAGAAAACAGTTTGAATTGTTTCCATTTTTGATATATGGGCTGATTTCTTCTGTTTTCCCCAAGGAGTGTTTTCCACAAAAGCCCCAAGAGTCATGGGGAATCCTTGCACAGAATGCATACGTCAGGTTGCTAAGGGGACTTTCCTCCTTCATATTCCCCTGAGAAGGGGATACCTCACACTAAAGCTTATTAGGATGTTCGCTATACTAGGTGCATGTCCATTAAATACGTAGTCGCTTGATATATACGTTATACTTTCCATTCAATTCATGGGAAATAGATGTGTAAATGTCATTTCTAATGTCACCATGGGAGTTATAGGACTAATTCCTCTTTAATTATCTCAAATATATACCTTATTTAAAATTATTAATGAGATCAGAAAAAATATATACAACTTGGAAAAAATGACCTTTCATTAGTACAGTCCTCTAACAACTGCCAGAGAAGTTTTTATTTGGTTACATCTAGGAGATCTAGGGGTGGAGGAAATCTTAAATGTTTTAAGTATACTATAAAGGCATTACTATAACACCTCTATGCAGGAAAGCATGGATGGTTCATTGAACCAAGATCTAGTTCAATGTGTTGATCTTACTGATATGGCAGCAAAAGAGGTTCCTTTATTTGACAGGTACAAATCACCTAATTTTTAAGTGTTAGATAATTGTACAAATCAAATTTTACATTAAATTTTACAAATTTAATGTTTGACAATTGTACATAATACAAAGAATGTTGGCAGTATCTCAGTATCTTTAAGCTGTACTCAGCTCATGAACTGTTGTGCAAATACTTTTAAATATAGTGTATGTTTGGCTATTTCAAAGACTTAATTCACTGCATCTTTACATTTTTCTCCTTCTTTATATTTAATGAAATAAATACAGATTTTATTAAGAAATATCACCTGAGTGCAACATACCTTCCATAATGTCAGTGTACTCAATACAAGTCAGTCTTTTGATAATATTTAAAAGTTTCCAGTTAATTGCAGGTAATAAACTTTTCCAGAGCTCTCTGAAACTAGAAAGAAATGTCTGATAAATTTACATTCATTTGAATGCTAAAGTATGATATATTAAAACATATAGCCTTTTAGCACAAATGCTACCTAATAAAGTTTATTCCCTTAAAAGGGGCATACTTCAGGCAGTTGTTTCAATGAAAAATGTGTCAGATGAATTGACACAAATGTATTTATTTAACTGTCCTGGATTTTTTATGTCAGTCCATTACTCTATTATTTTTTAATACACCAAAGTGTATCTTTTGATGTAAACTTACAGTTTATTAGGTACTTAAAAGTCACTAATTTCCCTAAAAGTGACTTAGAATATATTAAATATTATGGGCAACATTACAAATAAATACAGTAGTGGCTAATAGGTATTTCCTCCACATCAATTTATTAAAGTGTATATTTACGTAAACATTAGGCACTTTTGACATGTATACTTTATTTCACAAATATTTAAAAATTTGATATAACGCTGTTAAAAAAAAAAAAGTATTTCTCTTCAAATGTGTCCAGGTCATCCTCATATTAACCTCTTAAAGTAAGCATACACTATCCTGTCTAGCCATCCTGACTCCTATCTTCTCCCCCACTTCCTTTAGTGCATCTTCATTAATTCAATTCCATTCTTTTTTTTTTTTTTTTTTTTTTTTTAGGACTGATATGGCCCTGGCATCATGAGCTTTCATTCTGGTATCTTTGTGACTTTTTTCAATCTATAAGTACTTAAAATTCCTTATAGAAAAGAGATTAAATTTTTTTGGTATTTCTTGGGAAACCGGCCAAGAAGGGATTGATACTCTTTCACATCGTTTTCAGATTCCTCTTAAAATCTTTTCGAAGTTTCAAATGTCACACAATTGAGCATGAATTATTGAGTGATAAACATCATTTTATTTACACCATTTTCTATACTTTTGTTTAATTCCCAAGACATCTAAGCCTTTTCCCAATGCTATGACTTTTCCTTATCAATCACAATGCTAATGTGACTTGTTTCCAATAGTTTTCAGTAAGGCTGTTTTGTCCATTGCCTAAAGATGCCCCAACAGGTTCCTGACACTGTATCTCTCTTCATTCTTTTCTAATCTTTGTTAGATAGTTCTTGAGCTGTGGAGCTGTGTTAAAGAAAAATTACATGGGGAAGTTAAACAGATAGGGAAGATTTTATTATAAACTATTGAAATAAGAGTCAGGATAACTCAGTTCCATTGAAACAAACGGTGTAGTGAACGCATGGGAAAATCGTGGAGAATTTTAGTGAGGAGGTTGGTCAAGGTGATTATGCCATCTGTGTTTACTAATTGGTGCCTAGCATAGTTAGGCTTCTAGCCTTCCATAGAGACTGGGAGAGAGAGAGTAATTATCTTTTTAAATGATTCCATTTCAAAGGGTTGGCTTCTAGGTTCTTGAGAAAAACATTTTTTGGGTTGTGAAACTGGCCAGAGGCTGGGAGAAGATTTACATCTCAAAGGCAGAGAAAGAATTTACAATGTCAAGTTTTCTCAAGTAAATGCCCTAAGAAAAAGGAATGTCAGGGTCCTATAGTTAGGAAGAAAGCTGTTTAAACTTTAGTCAAGCTGAAGCAAAAACTTAAGGCAGTCTTGGTCAGATTCCATAGTGAATTGTTTCATGACTGCAGAAGCATCCCTCCAAAATAGGTGAACATTCCCCTGTGTTTTCATCCCTATGGGTCCTCTGCCTCATTTTGAGAGTTAGAGAATGGCCAAATTAGGAGTAAACATTTTAAATAAAAGAAAAAAATAAGTAATGATATCATTTGATCCTATTTGGAACAATCTTAGAGATAATTATGGGGGAATTATTTCTTAAATACCCAGTAGTTCTACTATAATTAAAAACGAAGTATAAAGTTTCTTCAACATCGTCAAATAAAATTTAATGACAAAAAAATTCTGAACAAATTGTTTTCTTCTTTGGGGAAAATGTTTATTCTTTAAGAGTATAGTAATTGGGAGGCCATTTTTAAAATTCTAATCTTCTGTGTCTGAGCGATTAAGGAAAGAAAGGAGTTTTAGTCCAGTTATATGGGTCATCAGGAATTAAAATATCAGTGAGAGGACACATTACAGAGAGATTCCACATTCAGTGAAGGTGGAACGAGACATGAAATAAAATAAACATAGGTTACTAGGAGGAAAGTATGTGCATTTTGACATTAACAGTTCATTTTTTTCAGGAAACTGAATTTAGAAAGTGAGAGATCAGTAGATACTGTACTTGGAAACTTAGAGTCTTACTCCCTGTCTCCACAGCAGCTAGACCAGTGCCGAATAAATAATGTATATTGAACACTGGTTGATATTTCTTCCCATTAGAATAATACAAGGTTAAATGGCATGGTAAAGACAAATGCTAGTGTAGAAGGGATTTGGGGAAAAAAAACAAAACAAAACAGAACAAAACAGTTTGTATTCCTGAGAAAGAGTGCATAAAAGAGGTGATGATTGTGCGTGGAAAGAGCCTTAATGTTGCTCCTGCACTGGAGTAAGGTAAGAATATAGAATAATAATTTTTATGTTTTGAGTGCTGTGCCAAATAAATAACTTATTTAAGTACTACAACAGAACACCATATTACACATTCAAAGATGTAGTAACTTAGGTATGGAAAGCTCAAGTAACAAGTAGTCACAAAATGCTGGTGTGATTGTCTTAGTTATCAAGAGTTTTAATGAATTTTGGCTATGATGCTAAATGTATGGTTTCTTTGAATCTCTACATGTAGATCATTTATCTTGAGGACAAAAGTAAATCTGAATAGCGATAGAACTTGAGACTGAAGTCTTCTCCTTTTCTTTTACATTCTACATCATTAAGTCCCTCATGACCCTATAGTCCAGATATGCAGTTATGCATTGCTTAATGACACAGATATGCTCTGAGAAATTCATTGTGATATGATTTTGCTGTTGCACAAACACCATAGGGTTTACTTACACAAATCCTGATAGTATCACCTACTACCTACCTAGGTGATGTGGAATACTTTATTGCTCCTAAGCTACAAATCTAAGTAAAACAGAATGTTACTGTTTTAAATACTACAACTAATTGTAACACAAGGGCATGTGTGTATCTAAACAAATCTAAACATAGAAAATGTATAAGAAAAATATGATACTGTAATCTTAGGGGACCATCATCATATATATGACGTCTGTCATTGACCAAAATGTCACTATACGGTGGATAACTGTATTTAGAATTCAAGTCACTTTGCACTACCTCTTCTGCCACCATTCTGTTCAGACTTACCATCACTTCATACCCAAATTAAATTCTGTGTTCTTCCCTTGCTGTAGGGCCAGATACATAATTTCTGGGGCCCAGTGCAAAATAAAAATATACATACACAAAAAAAGGTGGGGAAAGCAGTATCAACCTCCCCTGCTAAGCCAACTTCCAACCAACAAGCCAGTTGAGCCAGCCGCATCAGTGAGCTCAGGAAACACCCCCACAATGGCACAGCCAGCACGAATGTTTGTGAGAAACAGTAAATTCCTATTGCTTTACTTTTAAGTTTTGCATATATGTTTTTATGCAACAATAGAGAAGATAGTGGTTTTCCATTTACAACAGCTTTTTTGTCCCCATGAGTGATTTTTAAAATTCCTTCAAATAAGAGGAATTTTCATGCTCTATCTCTTGAAATTGCATTTTTCTACATTGCATTTTTTTCTGACAAACAACAATCATTTTAAAAATGGTGAGAGGAATTACAGAATAGCTGTGCATGAAATCCCACGGCTTTCTGTTTTGTTCTGTTTCATTTCTACCAGCATGAAGAAAGTTTCACAGCAACTTTAGTAACTTAACCCAAGCTTCTCTCCTTCTTTTGATCTCCCCCAGCTGGGTCTATTGAGAACTGAAATTTAAATTTAATTGTTTCATTATCAATGAGAATTTTCTCAGTCTATTTTAGAAGAACAGGTTTGAGATACAAAATTCTGAGCCTATTTGAGAAATCATTTTCTCACAGGGCCTGTATCTCTTCTAAAGCAAACAATTTGATCAATACTTAAAAGAACTTAACAAGGTTTTAAACAGAGTAAAAGTGATTTTACTGAGAACATATTTTTTCTCAGTTTCAAAGAGAATCAATTGGTGACTGTTATGATCAGTCCTAGTGAGAACTCCTCTTTGTTCTTTAATTTCCATGCTAATTGACAGATACAGAGAGTCGGAAGAAGCGTTTTTTAAAACATTACTTCAAATGCTAAAAGAGAGAGTTTTGGTAGATATGATAACATTTTTTAAACTGACTGGAAAACATCAGTTACCTTTTCCTGGAGCATTTAATACTAATTTTATTTTATATTTTAGAATAGTTTATACATATATTATAAATATATCTTTCATTCATTTTTAATGTTAATTTTTTTGTCATGATGTTTATATATTTTTTGTTTTAGCTTTGATGGTAATTTTTTAAATCTATAGTTCACAAATTAGTGAATCATTAATATGAAACTAATAAATCTGTTGAAAACACCTTAAGCAAGATGTATGTGCTTTACCTTAGATAAAACTAGTAACTTTAAAATGTATAGAAGTAACATATATTTAAAGATAGCTTACTTATATGAAGCAGACATTCTGTTGCCTGTAAGATGCATGCTGTACTAAAGAGTGCAGGACTAAAGTCAGTAAGTTGGGTGGCGGAGCTATCTGGACTATTATCAAATTATATAACATTTACAAAATCACTTTATCTCTGAATAACAGTTTCCTAATGAAGGCATATATAATCAGTTGCTTGGTGACCAGATTAATTGAAAATTTGTTAGAAACTTTTAAAAAATAAATTGAGAGCAAGAATTTTCCTCACATATCTTCTGCTTGAACAGGGAGTTACATTATAACTATTCCTCTCTTGCAGTGAAGTAGAATGGAATTGTCCTTAGCTGTAGATTAAAAAAATGTCTTAGTAGAGAAGTATTCCTTCTCTATTAAAATAGCATGAATTCTGTTCTGTTCCATTGGTCTGTATCTCTGTTTTGGTACCAGTACCATGCTGCACATATACACCATGGAATACTATGCAGCCATAAAAAAGGATGAGTTTGCGTCCTTTATAGGGACATGGATGCAGCTGGAAACCATCATTCTTAGCAAACTATCACAAGAAGAGAAAACCAAACACCGCATGTTCTCACTCATAGGTGGGAACTGAACAATGAGGAAACTTGGACTCGGGAAGGGGAACATCACACACTGGGGCCTATCATGGGGAGGGGGGAGGGGGGAGGAATTGCATTGGGGAGTTATACATGATATAAATGATGACTTGATGGGTGCTGACGAGTTGATGGGTGCAGCACACCAACATGGCACAAGTATACATATGTAACAAACCTGCACGTTATGCACATGTACCCTAGAACTTAAAGTATAA
>NW_016822964.1:64047-67811 GCF_001698545.2 Rhinopithecus bieti | reverse complement strand
AAATAATAAATAAATAAATAAATAAATAAATAAATAAATAAAATAGCATGAATTAGTACACATTGCCATGCCAAAGGTGGCTATTGAGTCCTAAAAGAATTGACAATCTTTGCAGATATAGGCAGAAAAATTACACTTGCAATCATATCTCAGGCTGCTTTGTGTCCATCTCCACCTTTTTTGCTGGACAGATTGTGGATGGAGAGGAGCGACTATCAAGCCACTAACTTGTAGTTAATGCAAGTCATGCTTGTTTTCTCTGTTGTTTCATTTTAAGATTTTACCTTTTTGTAATAGAGAACAAGTTGGGAACCAATGGAAGCCTGAAGGATTTTGCAAAAAGTTAACGACATTTTCTGGTTTTGCTTCTTTCTCATCAGAGCTCTTACCCTCCTTAAATCATGTATGACAGGAAAAGCACACATTTAGTGTCATTTGTGGTAAATTTAAGATATCTGTGCCATACTAAGCACTGTCTGCTCAAGGGGAGAGATACAGGCCAGGGATAGTTTTCAGTGTGTAAAGTGGAACTTAGTCAAGTTTCTGTGAATAATTGGAGAGGCAGGAATCATTGCTTCAGGTGAACAGATGCAGGTGCTTGCCTTGACAATTGGACTTTTGTAGTTGTTGGCATGCATCATTCCCTGCTAATAACACATTGGCACCTTCGGACTAATCCTGGGCAGTAAAATATGTCATAATGTGTTTTCTCATTTTACACAGACTGAGGATTTTACACTTGGGTAACACAACCACCTGAGTGGGGGCATTTGCCAACACTGTGAACTCCAAACACATTTTGTTGAAACAAGTGGTATAAAACCATGAACTGTGTAGAAATAAAATGGATAAATTATGCCCCAGAATCTCCCTGTAAAATTAAAAAACACAAAAGACTCCAGTGTTAATTTTTGTCTTAGACTAGTTTAAAAGTGGGTATTTTTCACATTCCAGTTCAAATATAATAAGGACTTAATGAAAGTAAAATGATGACTTATAACATACATTTTTGAGTACAAAAAAAGAAAATTACAAAATGTTAACTGTTTTTATATTATGAAATATGTTTTATATGAATTTATAACTATAATATTCAAACATTGAGCCATATTAGAACTATTTTCATCTGCAGTTAAACAGTCATGGAAATTAGTCATGGAAGCACTCAGCAACTTTGTCAAAGGGCTAATTAGCACTCTTCTATGGAGATCTACTAGGACCTATATTGTCACCACTCTCCTTCAGAGAAATAGCAAGTCTTTTAATTAAGAAAGACATTTGATACTCAGATTCTAGTATTCCCCAACCTATGTTTCCGTAACATTCAGTGTAGATAAAACAAGATTGTGAAATTCTAACTATCTATATGAAGTCATGCATTTCTATGCAAGTTTGAATAATTGATGGCTTGAATCTAAACATGTACAACATACAAATGGCCTAACCGTAGACATAATGTTGGAAATATAATTTCAAAATCTCCTCATTTTTGAAATATGTAATATTTGTAATATACAGATATGCCTGTGCATATCATTTTATATGTAATATATGACATTATAATATAATTTCATATTTTAGATACAATATTATATATAAATGTGTAAATACTTGTATGTTTATGACTAAAAGGAATACCATGAAAAATGTAAGTAAATATCATCTTCGGGTATTGAGATTATTAGTAGTTTTTTCCTTTTCATAGAATGAACTATTTAAAATAATTAACTGAACTTCCAAAACACCAATAAGGACAACACAGAACAACATGCACCAAAATGTACTTGAAAGTAACAAATCCTATGAGCACAGTTTTTGAAATTACAAAACCAAGTTCTCAGGATCAGCACTTAACAGGGGAGAGTTATTCCGTTAGATATGATTTGATCAGCATCTTATAGTGGTAATTTATGTTTGGTATTTATTTATGTTCTTCTGCCTTTTCTTATTCTATGTATGTTTCTCTCTGTAATTACTAAAATAAAGGAAGTTTAAAGTTTTAGGACATATATGCCTTGACCCAACCATACTCTTTTCAAAAATGTTTAATAGGACAGTCTCAGTCAGGTGAGGGCAGCAAAGAGCAGAGAAGAGAGAAAGCCATTTCTCTATCCCTTGGGCACAGTAGCTAGGGAAGTGTTTGAAGCAGGACAAGCTTTGAGAGGAGAGAATATCAGAGATCATGTGTAGGTGTGGCAATGACCCATGCAAGGGGTTTTAATCTCATGAGGATTTTGCGCTTCATAGTTTTAGAAATAATAAAGTGGCAGCAACATGCATATTGAGTAAGCATGAAAGTTACTGTACATGGTTTTCAAGCATCAGAAACCAAAGTCAGGAAAGCAAGATAATTTTAACAAGTCATTCAGACATTGGATGGATCTACAAGTGCTAGTTTATTTTATCAGGGTCCTTCAGTGTCAGTCTATACTTGTAGACAGATATGTCTAGCCATAGCAAAGCCCTCTACAATCCAAGAAAAGGAAAACAAGCCTTAAATAGTACCCCATCATTTCAGCTTTCCATGCTGTGCCCCACTCACAGCTCACAGGTTGCCTTTGAGAGTTTCAGAAAATAAGAATTTGTGTTCAGATTCATAAAACATAGAGAAAGGAGAAGCAGATACATATAGGTCCAAAACATACATTCTTTGCCTTCCCTTTCTAGGGAAAAACAGAAACAAACAAACAAACAAACAAAAAAACCAGAATCTTGTGTGCCACTCATTGTTGGTAATAGTATAGCATATATAGCTTCCACAGAGAAAGCATATAGATTGCTGAAGTATGATCTTAACTTAGCGAGACAACCTAGGGTGTTGTTCAGATGATTACCTTATATTCTTGGATAGCAATTATTCTCAAACACTAAAGGGAGGGGGCAATGTAACATTCCTCTATCCAAAAATTATAATCCTTTTTTAGGGCATGCATTAAAATATATAAGTGAATATGATGTTAATAATGGTAAGTAAAAAAATTCTAAAAATTATTAGCAAAGGGGGCATCCTTAAGAGGTACAAACGTTTTATAGACTGCAACTTAAAATTTAAATGGCCGGGCGCGGTGGCTCAAGCCTGTAATCCCAGCACTTTGGGAGGCCGAGACAGGTGGATCACGAGGTCAGGAGATCGAGACCATCCTGGCTAACACAGTGAAACCCCGTCTCTTCTAAAAATATGAAAAACTAGCTGGGCGAGGTGGCGGGCGCCTGTAGTCCCAGCTACTTGGGAGGCTGAGGCAGGAGAATGGCCGGAACCTGGGAGGCGGAGCTTGCAGTGAGCTGAGATCGCGCCACTGCACTCCAGCCTGGGCGACAGAGCGAGACTCCGTCTCAAAAAAATAAATAAATAAAATAAAATAAAATTTAAATGGACTCTCTAGAGGGTAAGTTTTATTCTCTCTTGATATTTTGTGAGAGAAGAGTATCCTTTAAAGAGCATAGTGGCCACTCTTCTGACTCCTCCAGAATACATATGAAAACATGTACCTAACTTACCTTAAAAAAAAGTGTTACTTTTCTGTTGCTATAGTTCACCATCCTTTTTGCAAATTACAAGCAGAGTAAGTTATAGTTAATAATTACAGTGTATTATTTATACCCCACCACCTTCAAAAAAAAAAACTGTTACCTTTCTGTTAACTGTAGTTCACCATCCCTTTTGCAAATTACAAGCAGAATAAGTTATAGTTAATAATGAAAGTGTGTTTTAGATCCAAGGTTACACTAGAGGAGAAAATGTGTTAATTAAAAAAAAAAAAAAA
>NW_016822964.1:35183-63038 GCF_001698545.2 Rhinopithecus bieti | reverse complement strand
CTATCTATCTATCTATCTATCTATCTATCTATCTATCCATCTATCCATCTACCTGTCTATCTATCATCTCCTATTGGTTCTTTTTCTCTGGATATCCCTAATACACATAGTGTGACTATAGTATATTATTTTCAGTGGGCATGTTTGTTTCATTTGATGCTGTTTAGATTTTTCTAAAATATTTTAATAATACATTGTGAGCATCATTATTTTAAGACATGATTTTTAATGAGAAATTTGGAATGATTAATTAATTATATAAATTACTTCATACTATACATGCTATTTGTAAATAGGATACATGTTTTCATATGTATTCTGGGGGAGTCAGAAGAGTGGCACTATGCTATTTAAAATATACTCTTCTCTCACAAAATATGCTGCTACATTAAGGGAGAATAAACCTTACCCTCCAGATAGTCCATTTAAATTTTAAGTTGCAGTCTATAAAGTGTTTGTCCCTCTAAGGATGACTTCTTTGCTAATAATTTTAGAGTTTTTTTTAACTTATCATTATTAACATCATGTTCACTGATACTTTGATCTTTTCTTAGCTCACCTGTGGTCATCTTTCTTTTATTTACTGACTTCATTGTAATTGTTTCCAAACTATATATTTTTCTTCTCCTTCTTATGTTTTATTAAGACACTACCTATCTTTCTTTTCTTGGACTCCAGGGTTCACTTTTCTCTTTTATATTGTTTTGTTTCTGTATTGTTTAATTAATTAGATCTTGTACCTTGTAACTCCCAGGTACTGCTTTCTTTTACATTATATGTTTGTACACTTAAGACTTTTTAAAATGAGTATTTCTCCCTTTTTTCTTTTTGCAATTAGAAACTTTGCATGTATTTAACATTATGAAAATAGAGTTCAATATGTTGATATCACACATAATTTAGATTATTACCAAAGAAGAGTTAAAAGCTTATTTTAATAAATAGTGTGAAATGAGTATATCTTGTTTCTATTCTGTGAAGGCTTTTTCTCTATTACATTGACTGCATATTGATTTTGATATTTAAATTTAATAAAGACAATAGCCAGCTTAGAAAGCCAGGAAGCTTTCTAAAATGTTGTAATAGATTATACTGGTTGTTCTAACCCATTGTATAACACATTATTTTAACCTAATATACAATTAGGTTGTTTTAACCCATTTTATACCATGTTATTTTAACCTAATATACAATATTTCATTTGAGATACTTTGTTTCATATAAAGAAAATAAAAGAGCACATTCTTTCAGATATTATGAAAACTAGTCATAATCCAGTGTACTTTGAATTTTATAGTGGCTGCCACATTATATTGCTTACAAAACAGACAAATTTAATTGTGAATACAATAAAAACCTACACATTTAAGCAGATATAATTATAAAAGTTCAGACAAATGTTGAATAATTTGGAATACTTTGATACAACAAAAATGGAAGGAATGTAATCAATTATCTTATTATTTTAGAAAAAAATAAATTCCATATACATATCATCAAATAAATATTTAAATTAAACTCATCTTTTATTTTAAAAATTAATTTCATTATTAAAATATGACTACAAATAGATTAAATATGTTATTATAATATATATTTATAAATATGCTATTATACTCATAAATATAAAGAGTAATTTTGCCACAATGTGATAAAGGAGATAAATACAATTAAAATATCTGTTGCATTTCAATGAGATTATTATTTAAAGATGTAAGTGATAAACTCATTATTAAGGGAAATGCAGAAGACAGCAGTAACTAAGGAGATGTTTAAAAGAGCTTGTCTTTTTTCTTCTGATTTTCCAGGAGGAAATGAGAGAGCAGATGGTTTTCTCTGATTTGGTTCACTCCAGATCGACATGAAAGATGAAACAAATCAGAATAAATGAAAACAATCATACTCCATAAAATATAAATTTATTCCAGGGAAAAAATGACTTCCTGTTTGGTCTTTATCACTTTACAATATTAGTATCCACAAAACTTCTCTGAATTGTAACTTGCCATCTTTTAAAGAAGACTTTTATGATTTCTTATATGCGTTGTTCGAATCAACGGTCAAGGGGTGTCAGAGGAGATGTACGACGCTCTTTAAAATATAATCTAATTTCACAAAATATGCTGCGATGTTAGGAGAGGATAAACCTTACTCTATACATGGGCAAATGGCACATGGCTCAGGAATCAAACTTTGAATAGGCCTAAATGTAACAAGTGCAAACTTCGGTTAATTGTTATTATCATCATTTCAAGGAATGATAGCTATGTGTTCATATCACACTCCTGTACTTCTCCAAATTTCTGGTTATTATTCTATATTTATGATGGATTATTTTTGGCCTCTAAGCAGCCATCATACTCTCCTATTCTTTCATTAAAACTTTAGGGAAGTGTTTTACCTCCTACTATATGAGAAATCATTATTTCATCAGGGGTGGTTTTATTACACTCTGAAAATAAAGAATCAGAAAAAAGTTGAAATAAAATAACATGTGTGTTCTTCTTTTCTATAAGTTATAAACAAAGAAGTATCATGTCTGTTCTTTCCTTCATTTGTATTTTCTGTAAGCAATTGAAATTATATGAATAGTAATTTTCACACAAATATTTTATGATTAATATTAAGGGAAATAATCATTTTTGCCTATGTGTGCATGTGTGACTGAAAAATTAAGATAAATTTTACTGGAATTCTGACGTATAAACACTATACCTGTGATAATGCATTTCATGAACCTATGCAATTCTTGAGTACTCATAAACATATTTTTTGTATTCAATAAGCATACAAATAATGTTCTGTTCTGGAAATAAGAAAAAGTTAGCAAAATAACCAGTATTGTACTATAATGACAATTTCAGAATTTATCACAAAGAAAATTGATTCTTAAGAAATTTGAAATGCATATCTCACTGGTCTTTATATTAGAAATACTATTTGCTATGAGCTTTATGTATCAAAAAAGAACACAAAATTTCCATAGGTATATATGCATTGTAGAGATTAATACATAACAAATATGAAAGATTGTAATTTGAAAAAAACTTATTTGAGGCTAATTCATAATTTGAGAATTTAAATAACTTACTTTGTCATAGAGAAAATATTTGTAGTATTTCTTCCCAAACATATCGAACTATTTGCATAATATGCAAATATATAGATGAATAAGTTATCACAGTTAACCTAGGGAAAGGCTAAATTCTTTCCTGGTTGGGGATTGCCAGTACTATTCAATGCCCCATTCCATCCACCAGAGATCTCAGCATATTCCTAACAGCTTCCTTCTGAAGTCAAATCAATCAACCCTTACCTGCTGGAATTTTTGGAGTTCAGATAACTTTTCCGTATTAACATTTTTTAAACCCTTGAGTGCTCTAAAATGATCACACATTGGTTTCTCATTTTTACTGCTCTCTTCTATTCACTCCTCCTTGATCTAATCTCCCCGCCCCAAGCGCTTCCCAATGCTCAGTGACACACCCAATATTAGCTAAAATAAAATCCCCATACATTTTCAGCATCTTCTCAGAATGGGTATAATGTAATCCTGCCTTTGCTCCCCAAAAAATTACTTCCCCTGCAAACAAACCTATTACTTGCTGGCTGCTACAGCTTTGGTTGCTATCTCATCTATTTTGGGAATATGAAATGGGACATGGTTCCAAGGTCCCCTAAATTTTATTTCAAGACCTTGGTGAAACCAACTCTATCTGCCTGTTCTATGTTCTTTTTCACCTTCTTTATCTTATTAACCAATGTTGTCATCTGACTTTCTTATTGGTGATCTATTTGGGAAATCCAGCTCAAAGTCATTTTGTCCTCTCAAACACCTCCAGAATTAAACTTTCCAAAAGTCGTGCCATTTACACTATCTAACTTTGTCACACTGTTTACGCTGCCAATTCAATTGATTTTCACCCTGACTTATTTTGACAATGGTTCTGCCCAAGGGTAAGATAAAGTGCAAATTTCTTAGCAAAACTTTCAGTCATTAAAATCGACCTGATCTTTGCATATCTCTTTAGCCACTTCATACAGTTTGCCACTCTCTCTGGTTTGTCGAATTTGCCTTGATTTTAAATACTCTGTGTGCTTGGTGTTTCAATTAGGAAAAATATAACTGTGAGTAATGGAGGCCCAAAGATATAATAACTTAAAAAAGAAAAAAAAAAGTATTTTTGGTTTATTAAATTTTTTGTTTCATAAAATTCTCAGGCACCAAAGTGTTTTCTCTGGATTTTTTTGTTTTGATTTGCTTGTTTTGTTTTCACTTTTCATGGCCTCTCTTCCTGAGGTCCTCTCACTTGTGTAAACTGCTCTAGTTCCAATCATGAGGAGAAAAGAGAGCATTGTCTTTTAAAGAATATTCTTGGAAGCTGCAATGTCACTTTTATACCATGTCCATAACTAGATGCAATGGGGAGGTCTTATATTATGAGAAAACTTAGATTCTCTACTTCATATAATTTCAAGTATTTTCCCCCAAGGGTTTTACACATAATTAGTAAACTAATGACCCAAAGTCTTTTAGGGGGTCTCATAATATTTAACATGTATATATTTTTTGAGCATCAGCCTTGTGAGAAATATCAGTGTGTGGTTGTGTAAGGAAGGTAAGTAAAACAAAAGAATTTCTAATCTAGTAAAAAAGAAAAAGTTGAAAACAACTACAGGCATCAAGTCAGACATCAAACACATGATACAAAATAGTGGCAAGCATGTACTAAGTACAATAGCACAGGGCAAATTAGCTACCATGCTTAAGTTTTCTCACCCTGTGGTGTCATATAATTGCTTTTGATGGACAAATCATCTTTTTTCCTTTTCACTCTTAGCCATTGCCTTCATCTGAAAACGTTCTTCAAGTAAATCAACCACATATTGGCATACTCGATACCTTCTTGAGGACCACTTTACTCTCTTATTCCCAATATGAGGGCAGATTTACACACACTACGTTTTACCATTTTAATGTTTACCCATTAGCACATGTCCCTTAGTGCTGCATCATAGAACTGATCACGGAAATCTACGAGGTTTTTTTTTTCACTTCACACTCTCTCCTTGACAGTCACATCCACATCATCAGAGACTCAATCTAAATTGCAACATTTTAGATGTAGGAAGAACCATAACATGTCACCTTGCCCAGCTCTTGTTTTACAAATTTGCAAACAGAGTCCCATTGGTTTATCTAAAACCTTAAATTAATTTTGGAAATTCTCAATTCAGTGTATTTCCAGCCTTTCTAAAGAACCTGTCTTCTGACTGATCTGATCCACAAAATCGAAACCTGAATTTCAAAGTATATTCAGAGAAACTACAAATGAGTAACGCATAACACATATTTGAATTATTTTTTCTTCCATATTTAAAATAAGATAATTGAAATGATAACAGTTTTAGAATCCATGGAATTTTATTATTAAAGAATATATCTTTTTAGGTACCACATATTCTTGATAACAAAAAAAAGTGCTATTTTAGAATCTCGCATGAAAGGTTTGCTGGATGTTCATTCATTAGGATAGATATACTAAATTGGATAACTTCATCATATTTCTGGGTAGAGAAATAAGAGATAACCCAAATTCCTATCCAAACTTAAGTTAGTTTATTTTTTTAACTTAATCTAATAATGGGGTCAGTTATAATATACCCTATGTAAAAGTCACTTAAGTATAGTGAGTTAGCTCTTAGAATTACAGCAATAGATTTATTTAGTTTCATTTAGCAAAAAAAAAACTAAACATTTGAAAGATATAATGATATAATTCATATGTTTATCCATTCAGCTATATTAGTACATCTAGGTAAATGTTGGAAACTGAATATTAGTGGAGGTTTTATATACATATACACATATATATGAATAAATAAATATGCATATATATAGGAGAGTTGAGTTTGATAAGAGGATAAAGAATTGGAATGGAATTTAAGAAACCTTGGATCTAGTATTTTCTTTAACTAAATGACTGTTGTCCACTGATGTCACTGATAATGAACAAGTTTGGACAACTTTTCAAAGGTACTTTGAACATCCATTTATAACCGTTATCAAGAGACTTCTATGAACTCCTGTAATAAGCTAGGTTCTAGAATTACAAAGAGGAAGGAATCCTGCCACTGTCATTTAAGATCCATTTACTGTAGCAGAGAAGTGAGGAAGAACTATCACACGTGGAGGCACACTGACCTCCAATATATTGTTTCACAAGCTGGCAATCATATTTCAGGACCTGGTAATAAGCTTCAGATTTCCAGAAGTTCAATTTCATTAGCACGCCTGAAGACAAGTCTCTTTGGAGTTTGACCTTCTACTAAAATGTACATGGTGTTGATGTATGAATCAGAAGTATAATTTATTAATCTAGAGTAAAAATATAAACAATATATTAGCCATAACATTGAATTTAATTGACCTATGCAATTTTTCTATATTGAAGAAGTTATGTGGGAAACTGAATTGTAATCTGAAAACTGTTTGTTGGACATGGAAGCAGAGTGATAGACAGGTATATTTTTAAAGACATATAATTACATAGTTGACCAAAATATTTTCATGAGTTTATACATCTCAACATAGCTGGTCCACAATTTTTTTTTGTTCCTGGCTCTGAGAGACAAGGAACGTGTGGCAGAAGGTAAATTGAAATCTCGACTGTTCTGAGTGGTATTCTACTGGTCTAAATTATAACTCAAGCACTTTTTATTATGATGGACCAGTAACATACTTTGCAGGCTACACTTTAAGTAGCACTATAATAGATGGCCAACTACATGAAGCAATAAAAACATAATAATTATAATTTGCAATTTTATACCTGTTTTTTTTCAGGTTTCATACTTAAAATACCTGGTGATATGGTTTGGCTGTGTCCCCACCCAAATCTCATCTCAAATTGTAGCTCCCATAATTCCCAGGTTTATGGGAGGAACTCAGTGGGAGATAATTGAGTCATGGGGGTGGTTCCCCCCATACTGTTATCATGGTAGCGAATAAGTCTCATGAGATCTGGTGGTTTGATAAAGGGTTTCCCTTTTCACTTGGCTCTCATTCTCTCTTGCCTGCCACCATGTAAGACGTGCCTTTTGCCTTCTGCCATGATTGTGAGGCCTCCCCAGTCAGATGGAACTGTGAGTTCATTAAACCTCTTTTTCTTTATAAATTACCCAGTCTCAGGTATGCTTTTATCAGCAGTATGAAAACAGACTAATACACCTGCTAACAAGGTCTTTTGTCAGAGTACTTGGGGTCAGGTACAGTGCCTCACACCTATGATCCTAGCCCTTTGGGAGGTGGAGGCAGGGAGATCTCTTGAGGTCAGGAGTTCTAAAATAGCCATGACAACATTGCAAGGCACCATTTGTTAAAAAAAAATAGCTGGGTGTAGTGGCTTGTGCCTGTGGTCCCAATTACTTGGGAGGCTGAGGTGGGAGGATTGTTGGAACCTGGGAATTCAAGGCTACGGTAGTGAGCTATGATCATGCCACTGCACTCCAGCCTGGATGACAGAGTGAGACCTTGTCTCTAAAAAAGCAAACAAACAAAGAACAAAATATAAATCACACAAAAATGAAATTATTAGTAATAACTTTTTTATTATTACATTCATATTACCAACATAGGTATTCATACATTTCTTTATCCTAGGTAGCTGATGTTTCAAATCCACTTCCATAATAGCTGTCCCAAATGCTAACTTTCAGCACTCACTTCTTTTTATCTAAGGGCTTTCTTTGTGCACCAGAGCCCTCTCTGCCAAGGTACACTGGGAGAGAAGTACAGACTGAGAATTCTGGGGAATTACTTCCCTGTAAGTGCTGCCTTCAGCTAATGACTGTTATAAGTTTGTGGAAAATGCTTACCTCATTCTGATAAATCTTGGGCCTGTGTTCTAAACAGTTTTCCAAAATTCTCCAGCAGGATTGAGTTCTATTTGCCCACAGTGGTATCTGGTTTGCACCCTTTGTTGGCTTCTTCCTCTTTTCCTGTGTTATTTCCTTAGGATTTTAATCATGTTTATGGAATTGCTTCCCAAACAACTTATTTGCACTCTATGATGTGTCTCAAGTCTACTTCTGAGAGAACCAAAATTAAGATATCTATCCATTCACAAATGACTCATCAAACTATTTACATAATTGAATAATTTAAAGTGCTTTATTTCGTTTCTTAGTAATTTAACAAGTTACTGTTCAAAGGTCTTAACAATGTGTTCTGTGTACTGGCTTTAAAATTTAGTTCAAGTAAAGCATAAAGTTTCAAATGACAGTTTCACATTGTGTTTAGATAATAGTGTTTTAGACACTGGGAAGGTGAGGTCACTGGAGACTAGTGGTGCTAAAAAAGATACTTCATAAATTGGAACCTCAGCAAGGTTTAAAAATATATATGCATCTATGTACACACATGCATTTGGGGGGCTTATATACAGTTTTGACTGCACTGAGATAATATACTGAGGGGTTTGAGGATGGATTTGAAAAGTGAAGAAAGCATATTACAAGAACTATGAACAGGCCTGAGAGTAAAGCATCCTATATGCAATAGAGGACTACTGATGGATTTTACAATATAGAAATACCATATTTTAAACGATGCTATAGTCGTGGTATATAAATCTAGTACCAGCAAATAGCATCACCATAGCTGTGACTCAGAAGAGAAGCTGGGGTAAAAGATAGCTTATTTTAAAGCTATAGAGCATAAACATTTTTCTAAGTAATCCAATACCTGGACATGTCACGTCCAGGGCTTAGGCACATCTCAAGAGGAAATGATCATATTGGAAAAAAATAGATTAAAGAGACAGTAATGATCAGGCAAAAATTGTCTTTAAACAAGACATTAACTAGGCAAAAAAGGGAGATCCAAACATGTGAGCATCACATATCATCACATGTGAACAGCTTCCCTAGAAGCCTGGAAATCTGTTCTCTTCATGGTTTAGATCCAAGTAATACAAACGCCATGAAGATGGGTTAGATTAGCAAATAACACCATAATTCCAGAAGACCAAATCTACTAAAAAGGTAAATTGACAGGAACTGAGGCACAGGAAGGCAGGCACGAACTAGAATCAGACAGATAAAGTAGTGGTAAAGGTCTGACTAAATTCAGAACAAGAACAAGATATAGACATTTATTTTAACAAACGGAAAACTCCAAGACAGCATCAGAAATATAGAAAGAAATTCCAGGATAGAGGTCATTGATAAAAATGTAACTTAATTTCATACACAAGTGATTTAAAATAAAATGTAAAATGTATACATATGTGTTTCATTGCAATATTTTATTCATTCAATAGAACTATAAAATAGCGTATCTCCTCCAGGGAAAGTATTAGAGAGTAACAGGTGATACATAAAAATGTATTATTACATCATTATTATAGTATATAGCAAAACCTAGTGGAAGAGTGATATAATGTGTTGAGTGATTTACAGCTCATGCAAGCGATAGACTGTGTTTAAATCTTAGCTATGTCATAGCTAAAGTGACTTAAATTCACTAAGCTTTAGATCTTTATTTGGGGGATTAAAATAAAATAGTATATGCAAATTTCTTAGCACAGAGCCTCATATTAATGCCCACCAGACAGAGACCACAGGAGTCACCTAGCACCTAACTAGGAACACTTAGTTAGATTTGCTAATCTAACTAACCTAGTAAAGCTAGTTAGATTGACCTGCTTGCTGCAGCAAGGAAGAAGCCATACCATGGGAAGACATAAAGCATATCAGTAAGGAGGATTTAGAAGAGACATAAGAGAGTTTTGGTTTAGAGAATGTTTAAAGAAGTGAAGGGTTATTCTAGATTGTATGCTCTCAGAGGTGTGGGCCAATTTCATAATCAGGTGTCAATTTTTACTTAGGATGCTAGAGCAACAAAGCACGGCTAGTATTAGCATAGGTGAATAACAGCAGTGACACGTTTTAGTCAAAGAAAAGCCGTGGTTGGTTATTTTTCTGATGGTATTGTACCATTCTCTTTGTGCTCAGATGTGATTACTGAGTGGTTTTGTTTCTGTCTTGTTGTACCATGGCCACAGAGTGGTCCCGATAATTATCCCACATGTTTTATAAAAAATCTTCATATTGAGCAGTGTGGTAGACAGGCTTCTAAAATTGTTGCCAATGATTCATGCCTCCTGGTCTTCACGTCCTTCGGTAATTTGTTCCCTTTGGTGCAGTCTACCTAGTAACTTGCTTCAAATAAACAGACTATGTCAAAAGTGATAGGATGTCACTTCTAAGATTAGGTTATGAAGACTGTGACTCCCATCTTGTTAGCAGGATGCTAGCTACTTCATGCTCTTTCTCTTGACTTCTAGGCTCATTCTCTTTGAGGAAGAAAACTATCATGTTGGAGAGGCTCACATGGCAAGAAACAGAAAGCAGTCTCTAGTCTACAGTCAGGGAGGAATTGAGGTCCTCAGTCCAGGAGCCCACAAGGAAATAAATCCTTCTCACAATCACTTGAGCTTGGATGGATATCCTTCTCCAGTGGAACCTGAGGTGACTACATCTCTGACCAACTTTGATCTCTGCCTGAGAGAGATGCTGAAGCAGAGGACCCAGCTACTCTGCACCTGGATTCCTGATCCACAGCAACTATGAGGCTATGAGGTAATAAATGTTGCTTGAAGCCTGTGAGTTTGGGAGAAATTAGCTACCATGCAAGAAGGAATTAACTCAAAAGTTATGGGTTGCTGGAACCTGGGATGTTGCCAAAAAAGGCTTGTACCTTGGCTGGCTCCTGAGGGATGAACTCTAAGCCTTTGGACTATTTTGGCTGATAATAATGCTTTTGTGTGTCTTAGGCATTGGAACACATAATACAAATTTGATCATGTGATTTATGGTGAACATCTGATTTTGCTCTGGGGACGGGGGTAAAATCTTGAATGGCTGCAGTCAGTTCTGCAGATCCCCAGTAAATGACTCTCAGTAAAAACCCTGAGCATCAGAGCTTCCTGGTCAGTAACAGTTTGCATGTGTGTTACACGTTCCTGTGAAATTAAAGGATGTTTGTGAGACCCCACTGGGGAAGAATACCTGGAGGCTTGTGCCTGCTTTCCCCTGAACTTCTTGCCATGCGTCTTTTCCTTCTGCTGAGTTTAATTTATATTCTTGCACCATAACTATGAGCAAAGCCGCTTTCTGAATCCTGTGAGTTCTTCTAGCAAATCATTGAGACTAAGTGTGGCCTCAGGATCCCCAACACAGTTACAGAGCAAAGATTAGCTGTCTGCTGTCAAGTTCCCTAACTTAAACAATTTCCAACAGCATATAATAATTGCACACCAAATATTACCATAGTAATTTGCAGTAAAAGTATTCAACTTTACCTCTTGATATCACAAAAGGCTTCCTAGGAGATAAGTTACTGGCTAAGTTTTATACAAGCATTTAACAGGCAGTTAAAGGAGAAGCCAATCCATACTGAATGAACAACTACAAAAGACAAAAAAAAAAAAAAAAAAAAAAAAAAAAAAAAAAAAAAAAAAAAAAAGAAAGAATGCGGAATATTTATGTAATTCCAACTCTTTCCACATTAGAAAGGCTTAAGTAAGCGTGTCTTCTGTAAGGTAAAAAATGAAATGTTGTGATTGGAGAAACGTAGAATCTGTAAAGGACCTGTTTAAGTTTCATGTGATAACCTTTTTCAAAGTGTTTTTTGCAGGCCCTGGAGAGTAAACTACATTCAGATCACAAACTAGAACCTCCCCTTCTAACCAGTACCTGGGCTAACACAGTCTCAACTGACTTTCTTCCTCTCCTGTCTCAACCTTTTTTTGTTTATCAGAAAAATGTAAATATGGAGTTTCAAGTATTTCTAATGCTATTTTCATGACTAGTTATATTTTTAATAATTATAAAATATTTTAATAGCTTTCAAATCACTTTCCCCCTGTAAGTAAGGTTTCTGAATACAAAACAGGACATTAGAACTAAGTATGTTTATTAATTGAGCTATTACAGTGCTCCTTTGTTCTTAAAATGATTCTCTCTCCTTCCCCATTTGAATTCCATTTTTTTCTATTGAGCATAATATTATAGTGTCATAGATTTGTTAGAAAACCACAATCTTTTCTTTATCTTATATTTACAAGATGCAATTGTTAAAATGAAATTTGAGCTTCACTTATGAAAGCAGATTTAATTATTGCTTTATATATTCATTTGAATTGAAAACAATGAATTTTAAAGATTTGTTCAGCTATATTTTACTAGACTTATTCTTGTATAAAATGAGATTGCTTTAGGATTTGTATTGCCTAGAATTTTCTGGCATATGGATTTAAAGATTTAAAATATTGTATACTTAAAATAACAGATGTTGCAAATATTTTCTTTAATGGGTTTTAGTTTTTTAAAACCTCTTTAATACACTCTCATACTGAGTCCCTTGCAGGACCTATTTAATTTTCATATGTTAACTATTAAAATAAATTCAGCAGCGAACCACATTGCCCAGTATCTAAATAGAACCATCTCATTTGAAAATAATATTAAATTTTAAAGAACTATCCATTTCGCACGGAAAGATATATGGAGAAATAAGTTACTGCTAAAATATTCTCAAAACTTCTATTACTCAACAAAGTAACTAAACTGGTATTATTTTCTTCCAAACATGATTTTTTTTTTGGTTTTCATTGTTTTGTCCTTGCTGTTTGTTTTAAATATTTTATTATAAAATTTTAACTGAATTTTATATTCTCTGTCTTTACTTCTCTGTGTTTCTTTAGAAATGTAGGTGCAATTTATAAAATTCTACACATTTGACACATAGTACAATTTCCAAGAACATGACTTAATATTAGTTTAATAATATTTAATATAATTAATACCATATATTGGACACAACAGAAGGTGATAAACATTGCATAAAGCAATTAAGGAAAGCATATCTCTAATTTTGACATATATAATATTGATAATATATTTCTACATTATTAAGTTGAAAAACGTAATAGCATGCTATATCTAAGTGATAATGAACAAAATGTTACCAGCAAGGTTACAATTATCCTCACGGTAAAGACAAAAAATAAACATTTCAGAAGGGGAATATATACACACATATATACACATACATGTATGCATGTGTTAATATATGCATAATAAATATACACACAAACAATTTGTAAAAATGAGAGGTGGGTCAAAAATAAATATCAAAATCCTTGGATGCTACATGGTACGTTGAGATCATACATGGATTTACTAGATCAGAAGCTTTTCCATTTAACCCTCTTGCTCTCACAATTTTAAATTTAGTTCTGAGAGAGAAGAACAAACTTTTTCCTTCCATTTTGCAGCTCTGGCAGTCAATAAGGCTACTTTGTTTCTGTCACTACATGTTACATCATTACGGAAGACAGAGCAAACAATCCACTAAACCAATTTCATCAACATAATTATACACTTGCCAAAACCAGATTAGCCGGAAACTAATGTGACAGCAAGATTCACTTTCACATGGGTTATTTATGAACCCTGTTCAAGATTTTATTGGTCATGGATAGAGCCTTGTATTACTGTAAGAGACAGTATAGTTACCATAGTGACAAAAGTGTCAGCTGTGGGCTATAAGATATAAAAAACACAGGTAATCTGGTATCTCAGAGATGCAGGGGAGTGTGAAACTTAAATTATATTGGGTACAAATGAAATATATATCCCTCTTGACAGCTCCCATGGTTGGAGTTTGGAATCTTCAATACATAATATGGTATTTTTTTCTTTTAAAATTTATATATGCCCAGTTTTTTAATATATACAAAAGGTGTTTATTAATAAACTATACATTAATAGATGTAAAATAGCCTTAAATGACTCTTTACTATCTTCAAGAGGTATAAACTCTAGTGTATTTAAAGAGAAGTTAAACTTTAAATAATTTATTTTATCACATATTTAGTTTCAAGCTGCCATGGAAACTGACTGAAGATTTTCTAAATAAACTATATATCATACAGCCCTGTACATTTGACTTTCAGCTCTTCTCTTTCTGACCCTTATAACCTTAAAAGAAATAAAGACTATTATTATGTAAAAGGAAAACTTTTAACAAAATTCTTGTTAAAAAGATTAATATTACAAAAAATAAAGTTTCTGTAGGAGTTGTATCTAATTTCAGCTATTTTTATAGAGACATAGGATGTACCAGCTAAGTAAATGTTCCCAGCCCAAGAACCTTTGCATTTCTCGTCTAATAAAATGTCAGAAATAATCAGAAAGGTATGGTCTTGAGTTCATTTGCATAAGAATTAGTCTTGATATGAAAGAGGGAATAAAAAGAAGGGCTAGAAAATATTTGTGAAAGTTTTGATTTAACTCTTTTTTTCTTATACCTAAAGAAAAGTAAATCCAAGCATTTCTTATTTTCTTTATCAGAACTTCAATTTATCAATTACAGACACATGTGATCATTTTAGGATAAGATTGTATTACTTTCCAAAATTATGTGTACTTATTTATATTTAATAAACTGTATAATTTAATAATATAGCAATGCATTGATCATCACTATGATTAGATAACCTAAACTGCATAATTTGTAAATGACTTCTTCAACATTGTTGAGTGACAACATAAAATGTATACATGTGTATCTAGATAAATGTGTGTTCATCTAAAGTATGTATGTAAGTTCCTTTTAAAGTATTGTATTGCTTATATTTTAGTGTCTAAAGTAATGCTATTTGAGTAACATAAATCAGTTGTACAAATGCAATCAATCCTTACTGAGAAATACCTCTCTGAAATATCACTTTATTTATGTATTATGTCATTTTGTATCACCATCTGAATGGAATATCAAATTTCCTTTGTCCTATTAAACCCGATACTTTTCATACTAGACGCCTCCCAGGTAATCTCAACTGTGCTTTTGCAAATTGAAGTCTCCTGCAGTGCAAAATGCTGATTTTTTATTTGTATTTGTAAATCTTTTTTGATCCAGTGCAATTATTATTTCTGAATATTATTTCATGCCTTACTATGATTATTTTAATTATGTAAATTTGGACTGATAAATAAGGCAATTAAACAAAATTCACCAGCAGTATTTTATTAAACACTGGTAACAAGAGTTCTAGAACAATTCTGCTTATGTCAGGCACTATGTTTGGCACTATAAGAGAGAAATGAGCAAGGTAAGTTCTCTGCATGAACTACGGTAATTACTAGAGGTAGTCTTAATATTAAAAATAATAACATTGGTAAAACTCTTAATAGATGTCCTCTTATTTAATGCCTATTCCGGAGCACACTCTATACTAAATATTTGAAGCAATACTATCTCATTGAAAAGAAAACCCCATGAGGTAGTGATTACAGTCACAAAACATAAAATGTGGGTCATGAGCATAAAGTTAGACATTGAGACAGTATATTATTCATTGTGGTGAATTGTGGCAGCTTTGGAGTGAAAGTTTTGAATTTTAATATTTTACTTTTCCACTCAGCCCATATATCCTCCTGCAATTTACTTAACCTTTCTTTGTCTCAGTTTTCTCACTTATAAAATAGAGTGATATACTACTTATCTTCAAGGTTACTTGTAGCTATTAAATAAGTATGTAATTTAAAGTACTTAGGGTATTACACTTAGTAAGTGTTCAATAAACATGTATTATTATCATTTGATTAACAAGTGGTAGGTTTTTTCTACCTTAATAATAAATATATGTGTCATGTTCACAGTATACTCAGTTGACTTCAAGTATTTGACATTTCTATCTTGTTTTTTGATGTTACTGTGTATTAGTCTATTTTACTCAGTTACACAGAAGGGACTCTATATAATCCAAAAGTAAAGGCGTTGATATAGGAACTAGGAGCTTTCTCAATTGTTGAAAGATTGAGCAAGAAAAGGTCAGGGCAGTACTCACTAAAGGTAAGAGAAAACAGGAAAGATCTTGTGCTGAAGCTCCAAACAGCTCACAGGAATGCTCCTGGGAGTTTCATGTCCATTCACACATCTGACAACCACCACCTGCAGAAAATACAAATTTCTTCTATTCCTATATTGAGATCTTTTAAGAGTCTCCCATTTGGCAAAGTGAGAACTATAAGGAGAAGGGATTCAACCAAATGCAGTTTCTGGCTTCCCTGGAGCCATGCAGAAGAAAACGGCTGCAGTGATGCCAGGTTAAGAATGGACAATCAGGACATCTAGTTCTCTGATGCTCAACCGTAGCATTGCTATTCCTGTTTTATAGAATTAGAAACAGAGTTCCAAAGATACTAAATAGCTTGCTTAAGACCACTGGATATTACATAGCAAAGTCAGGATTTGAACCCAGTTTTGCCTGACTATAATACCTGTGTTTTGTTTTAGCCGGTGGGCATACTCTTTAGCTAGGCCAAAGCTGTAGCAAGGGGGTGGTGGCGGATGGACTTTCACTCTTGGTGCCCAGCCTGGAGTGCAATGTCGCCATCTTGGCTCACTGCAACCTCTGCCTCCCAGGTTCAAGTGATTCTCCTCCCTCAGCTTCCCAAGTAGCTGGGATTACAGGCATGTGCCACCATGCCCAGCTAATTTTGTCTTTTTTTTAGTAGAGATGGGGTTTTTCCATGTTGGTCAGGCTGGCCTTGAACTCCCAACCTCAGGTGATCCACCCACCTTGGCCTCCCAAAGTGCTGGGATTACAGGTGTGAGCCACTACGCACAGCTGAAAAATATTTTTTAATTTTCAATTAAAATTAATTTAAAATGTTTTAAATTAAAATTTTACTTAAATTTCTATAATGTAGAAAATTGGTGTTGAGTGCATAAAATCACTTAATTCCTATAAATTAAAAATTATATATATATTTTTAAGGGTGGGCAATTGGAAGTTCAGTGTGTGCCAAAATCTCAGGAGATTTCAGTAGCGAAGAAAGGAATGTTGTTGCTAAAAAAGAATTCAACACTGTGTAGTTGAAAACTGAGTATGTTCAACAGAACACATTAACACCCTGAATGACGCCAGAGTGCAAGTGGCTATACATTGTATAGATATTTTAAACATCAAATAATAGTGACCCTTAATAATTATATAAAATGTATGCTAGCTTGTTATCTGAAATCATACACTGCAGATGAAAATGAAGGTATTAAATGGAAGTAAAATTCTTAGAGTCCTTGTCACTGTCTAAAACTTTTAGTTTAAATAACAAAATGAAAAGGCATCTGGATGAATCACTTGCTTTATTCTGTCTTTAGGATGCACGCCCACTTTGTATGCAGGGAACCTTTTCAGAAGGAAACTATTAAAGAAGTAGTCAGTATGTAAATCTGCTAATTAGATTACTGCAAATACCAATAACCCATCCTGTTGTTGCTTAAGAAAACAGAGCAGACTTCACAATGTAGTTCTTATAATGTAAACTAAATATTTGCTTGGCTGCCGAAGTGAATTACTGTTATGGCCATCAGTAATAATATAAATCCTTATCGTATAAGTTTTTTGCATAGCACTTATCTTCTAAATGAGTCATGAACTCAGAGATGCCAGCGACATTTCCATACACATGAGACATGGGGGTTGTGTGGAAGTACTGAAATTTCAACTGAATGAATATTTCTTTAAAATGCCATTTATTTTGGCTGAGATATCTTTAACAAAATTACAGAAAGAACAATTTAGAATTCCTTTTTCATTCAGAACTAACGAACCCTAAGATGTGAATCACGTTCATATTTTTGAAACCCTACACAGTCCATGGACGAACTACCAACATTAAAGGACTAAGATGTTCTCTTGTTTACCATTTTAACTCACTAGTACACTTTCAGAACTAAGTTTTCATTTTATTCATTTTTTAAATAAAATGTACCCATAAAATATTATTATTGAGAGGAAAAGAACATTATGTTAGAAGGAAGGGAGGACATTTTTATTGGGTGTTATTATTGTGTATTCCTGGGTAAGTACCACAAGCTTTCCAAACTTCACTTTTCTCTATAGCAAAGAGAATTAGTTGCTTTTTATAAGCCATAACATTTCTGTTTTCTTCTGATAAATATTTTAGTTTTCATAATTCATGGCGTACTCCCAAGCCAACATTTCTATTATGAGTATAATTGTTACATATACATGCAAGGTGAGTTTTAAAAGGTTGTGAAAAATAAAATTAAAAGGCAAAATAAAATATAAATTTTATTTTTCTATATATGCTCTATCAAGGCCAAGACACTTTTGTAAGCATGTGGATGACACCGACCATTTAGTTCAGCCTTAAATAACTGAAGTCACCAACATGATGAAAACCTGTCTCTACTAAAAATAAAAATAAAAAAAATAGCTGGGTGTGGTGGCACACACCTGTAATCCCAACTTCTCAGGAGAATCGCTTGAACCCGGAGGCGAAAATTGCAGTGAGCCAAGATTGCGCCACTGCACTCCAGCCTGGGTGATAGAGTGAGACTCTCAAAAAACAAAAACAAGAACAACTTAAGCCCTGGGAATTTAACCGGGCAATACAGTCTTTGTTGCATTACTGACTAAAGAAAAATGTGTGCCCTTTAGCAATTTTTTTAAGATTAGAAAACAAAAAGAAGTCAGAAGGAGCTAAATCAGAACTGTACGTTGGGTGCCTAATGATTTCCTACTAAAACGTTTGCAAAATTGCCCTTGTTTGATGAGAGGCATGAAAAGAGAAGCATTGTCATGGTGGAGGAAGGACTCTGGTGAAGTTTCCCTGGGTATTTTTCTGCCAATGCTTTGCCTAACTTTATAAAAATATTATCTAATAATCAGATGGCATGGTTATTTGGCCTCAGAAAATCAATACGCAAAAGGCCTCAAGAATCCCATCGGGCTGGGCGTGGTGGCTCAGGCCTGTAATCCAGTATTTTGGGAGGCGGAGGCGGGCGGACCACGAGGTCAGGAGATCAAGATCATCCTGGCTAACATGGTGAAACCCCGTCTCTACTAAAAAATACAAAAACTTAGCCGGGCGAGGTGGCCGGCGCCTGTAGTCCCAGCTACTCTGGCGGCTGAAGCAGGAGAATGGCGTGAACCCGGGAGGCGGAGCTTGCAGTGAGCCGAAATGGAACCACTGCACTCCAGTCTGGGTGACAGAGCGAGACTCCGTCTCAAAAAATAAAAAAAAGAATCCCATCAAACTGTTGTCATGACGTTTACTCTTGGTAAATCTACTTTTGCTTTGACTGGACCATTTCCACTTTTGGTAGCCACTGCCTTGATTTTGCTTTTCTTCAGGATCATACTGGTAAAGACACTTTTATTTCCTGTTAGAATTCTTTGAAGAGATGCTTCAGGATCTTGATCCCACTCATTTAAAATTTTCATCAGAAACTTTGCTCTTGTCTGCAGTTGATCTGGGTGCAACAATTTTGGTACCCATTCAGGGAAAGTTTGCTAAATTTTAATTTTTTCAGTCAGAATTGTGAAAATCGAACCAACTGAGATGTCTATAGTATTGGCTATTATTTATGCTGCTGTTGTGAGTGGCACAAGATCAGACATAATTAAGTCCACACATGTTTGTGTTTTTTCACAAAGTCAAACTTTTATTGATGTTATTTTTAATCACAAAAGCCTGAAGCTACATGGAGCTCCCAAGGAAGCAAGTCTCCTTAGTACTACCCATTAACTTGGTAGTCAGAACCATGGGCACACAGGCTCAAGCATCTCCACAGGTCAGTCCACATTATAAACCATACCTAGTAGTACACATAATCAGTGTATAAATGTTATAGATTAAGATTTCACACAAAGCGCAGTAACATTTAACATCAAGAAAAAAGGGAATAGGAAAGGGAATTAAAATAAATCAGTCAAAGGAGAGTGATGTTGACAAAGGAAGTGTCCTGGCCTGCTCCCAACAGTAGTCAATGCCTTGTAAGGATGAGTCTTTGATTTGGGCAGAGTGTTTGATGCCAGAAGTCAGGTGCTTATCATGAGTGACAGCAAGAGGGGGTCTATCAAGATGACCATGTTTAGCTGCTGAAGTCCCATTTACTTTGTGAACCTTGAGTCCTCTGGTGAGGACTGATAGTAAAGAACTATGCCCTTCTTTGGTTGAGTAATGGCTATTGATTGAAGGAACATCTAAACCCTGTTGACTTGATGCCTTTTGAAATTTAAGATGGAGTTGTCTTCCAACATGGATTCACTCATGTGAAGGGTGCTCTCTACATCTGTTAATCATTGATCCTTTTCAACTGGGGGACCAACAAGATTTTCTTCTCACAAGTTGATGTGGATGATAAGCTGCTGTGGGCTTCTTCAACATCATCTTGTCCCTTCTTAAAACAAGTTATTGATTTGTAAACTACCAATTTCTAACAGGGTGTTATTCCCATTAAACATTTTGTAAAGCATTAGTGATTTCACCACTCTTTCATCCAAGTCTCACCGTAAGTTAGATGTCTGTTCTTTATTTTTAGCAGAATTCATGTTGCTCTGATTGGAATGCTTTTCAAATGGATGTCTTATCCTTCTTATTGCCTCAGCCTAAATCTTGTTTAGACATGTTATCAAAAGCTGGTACAAGTTTATTTTGATACAAAAAAATTTCAAAATCCATGCATAGTTTTTTCATAGTATGTATTTTCTGTAATCTTTTTGAAGTCTCCTTGCATCATATGCACAGTAAACTCATAGTTTTACATTCTTTCAATCAGAATTTATTTTCAGGCTTATTCTCCTAAATAATTTACAGTTGGATATATCTCAGCATTTTGGATAAAATAGTAAACTTTATGTCTACCTTTTTCTTAAACAATGCCCCAAAAAGTTAGAATCTTAAAGTAGTTGTGTTCAAGATGTAAGGGTCATTCAGCCTGTGTTTCTTTTCAGAAGCACTACTGAGGTTTGATGGGGATAATTATTTAACTGCACTCCTCACTGTGAACTTAGGACATTAAAGCATGGTCCTTGATTCCAGTAGTATCCACTACTTGGTGCAGGGTCCTACATTCCAGTAGTAGCCACAATCCTCAGACTATAGGTCATTGTGTTAATGAAAATCTTCTCCCATTTCCACATGTGCCTTAACAGGGCAGTAAAATAGGACTTTATATTGTTATATAAGAACATGATATCACAGGAATTTGTTATTCTCACAAATCAAACACAAACATGAGTAGATTCTAGAAATTAAAGCAAGGCCATCTTCATGATTACAAGTCAGAATTCCTTATAAAAATAGCAATATTTCCTTTTATCTATAGTTTAATCCTTTGTTTTTGTTTCTTCTAAATTTGGAATTAGGTTCATTCAAAAAAGCAGAAATTGCTTTACTTCCTTCCTTAGCCATTTCTCTTATATTGACTCCCCTGGATTGGGCATTTTTATTTGCTTTAGCTAGCACTTTATTGAAAAGTCTTTTACTCTCTCATATTAACTTGTACTTGGTCATTCTACTTTTGAAACATTCCTTTTGCCATCTTCTTCAATATATTCTGTTGGAGGGCTTCTTTAGCTATTCTTTTCTTGTGATGGTCTTTTTCTTAATTATTTTCATTGTCTCCTAAACAAATTTACACTATAAATTTCAAAATAAATGGAGTCTAAAGTTTGACTCCATTTGTTTTCATCTTTTGCATTCTTATTCTTGTAAATTTCAAAATAAGTAGAGTCTAAAGTTTGACTCCATTGGTTTTCATCTTTTGCATTCTTATTCTTGAAATACAGAAACCTTAAGCTGTACAATAATATTCCATTTGCTCAAACTTGCCTGACTGAAATGATAGGTTAATATATAACAAAAATATTTCTTCTGGAATCATCCTTTATTTCCTTTGGCTAAACAAATGGGAGTCCATTAGGTGGAAGACATACCTTATCATTCAACATAATCTGTAATAACACAGAAAGCTAACATAATTGCTTAAATATTTTATATGTATTCATAGGTAAAACCTTCACGCATGCTTCCTGATTCCCTCTTTTTGTCATTTTTCTTTCTTTATTTTTTTTTTTTTGTGAGGTGAAGTTTTGCTCCATCCCCAGACTGGAGTACAGTCGTGCTATTTTAGCTCACTGCAACCTCCGACTCCTGGGTTCAAGAGATTCTTCCACCTCAGCCTCCTGAGTAGCTGGGATTTCAGGCACCCACCATCATGCCATACTATTTTTTTTTTTTTTTTTTTTTTTTGTATTTTTAGTAGATAGCATATTTCACCATGTTGGCCAGACTGGTCTTGAACTCCTGACCTCAGGTGATCTGTCCCCTTAGGCCTCCCAAACTGCTGGGATTACAGGCATGAGCCACCACGCCTGGCCTCTTTTTGTAATTTTTCTATCTTGCATATATACAGAATTCTCATTTTTTTATATCTTTTCTACAATTATGCCATTTTAATATTTTACTTTGCAGTGATTTATGCTATTAAAGAGAATTAAACATAAAAATAAAATAAAAATATCAATAGACCTATAATTCAACTGTTACACATCATTTCAAAACAATAAAATTCCATATTTTAATTCTAATATATTTATTCTATTAATCCTTAGGTAAATTAAATTAATACCATTCCAGCTCCAGCTGGTTGTCAAATATCTTTTCAATTTTAAATGAATCCATCCCAAATTAATACAAGATGACTGACTTCAAAAAGTATGTAATCTAGTAGAGAGAATAGGGAAATATGAAATGTATATTCTAAAAGCAAACTTGATTCAAAAACAGTATAATGTATTGAAAATTAATGCTGATGTGACACTCTGGCACCACATTATTTAATATTTTGTTATAATTTGAAAATATTTCTTATGTTACTGTTCCAATGACTTCATTTACTATTCTGTTGCCCACATATTAGAAACTCTTAAACAGTTAGGCATAGAAACTCTAGGCTGATGCTGAATGAAAAATAATTGCTCAGATGATGGTACTGTAAAGGAAGATATTAAATGAATTTTTTGTAAGAATAATTTTTAACTAATATACTACAAGATGATACCAAATTCATTTCACCATGAAAAAGGTTTTGCTATGAAATTATTATGCAAACTTTTTAAAAGTCTTGCTTTAAATATGAATATGATCTTCCAAAATTACACATGTATTACAGTGTCCCCTCAACTGAGAATGCACACACTCAAGTAATATACAAAGAAAATATGTACATTTCCTTAACCCATTTCCATGTCCTCATTGGTTTTGCGATAATAGTGATTTGTAAAAATCAGTGTATATGTCCTGTTTCTTTTTCCTCATCTAAACATACAGATACATTTTTAATCAATAAATTTTATTTTTTATTTTAACAAGAAAATATTGTAAAATATTCTACTACATACTTTCACATTTAAATTACACTAAAATATGATTCAAAAGGCAAATATCTCTTCCCTTTCTCTTGGTATATCTCCATTGCTTGGAACTTTGCTGGGCACATAATAGACAGGCAGCAAAATGTATGTATACTGAATAAATGAATCATTTTATCTTTCAAATAAATGGATATCAATTTTCCATGTTCTTTTAATGGCTGCATACTACTTCATAATATAGATGCACCACAATTAATTTAACAAGTTCTCCAATTATTTTTTCTCCGTGTTGTTTTTGTTTTTTTTTTTGGACATCTCAAGACTACAATCTCATAGATTACAAGTAGTTTGACTTTGATTTCTATATAATACATTGCCAAAGTGATATTACTAAGCCACTACTAAATGTAACAGCTATTGTCAGATTACCTTCCATAGGAATGATACAAAGACTCATTTCTACCAAGGATACATGAAAGTGTCATTTCCCCAATTCTGATTAAGGCAGATTTTGTTGATCTTTTAAGTGTGGCAAGTATGTTCAATGCAATATGGGATCAGTTCTGTTTTTGCCTAAATTAGCATTTCTCCGATTATGACTCAATTTGATTTGATGACCCTTCAATGTTTTATATTTTATTCCCTTTTCTGGAAATTGTCTATTAATATTCTTTGTCTTTTTTTCATTGAATGCTCTATTATTTTCTTATGCATTTATAGGTTCTTTTTAATATTATGGATGCAAACCCTTTGCTGTTAATTTTCATGTAAATATTTTATTATTTTAAATTATTATTTTCATAATGTCTTTTGAAATATTTTTTAAAGTCCATGTAGAATTATTAGGTGTGGGGTATTCAGGTGATGTGTTTCATTCTAGTAGACAGTAAATTTTGCTGACACCAATTATTAAATAACTTAATGCCCTGCTTCTAGAAAGACTCTAGTCAATACTACTAGAGCCAATTCCACTGTGAAATTATTGGTCAACCATGGAAATAAGGCTTGAATATCTTCTATATCTTTTATCAAACAATAATGGATATTTGTTGAATGAGGTTGAAAAATCATTTCTATGGTGAGTTATTCTTGTAACTACTTCTAATAATAAGCATATATTACTATAAATTTCATACTGCATTATTACACAAATATTTGTAGACCTACAGAATAAGATTTAATATCATGATTTTTTGACACCAATGTGACTTTCTGGGGACACTTTGATGCTAAACTCTGGGTGTTTTCTCTTATTCAAATGGTGAAATTGTATTAGTGGGAAAAAAAGCAAGGGATTGGGTAATATTTTTAAAACAGTAGTGAAGAATGTTCCCAGAATGTGCCTAAAAATTTCAAATTATTATTGATCAATGAAAATCTTGTATAATGTTGACACAAGTTTATGTTTTATGGAAAAAACTAGTATTGTTTTCACATGTAACTATCTCATGAATTTTCTCATTGATAATTTTACAAAACTCTGGTAATACAAGAGTTACTTTGATTATTTTTTACTCTTGCAGTCAATATTAAAAGATAGTTACTTTCGAAAGGACTACGATTCACATTGGTCAAAACTATAGACTGGTTTTGTTGAGGCATACATCTACCTTAAATGTTATTTCAGTTTTATCTCAGACTTTTTTTGGAATAAAATAAGTATTTTCCAGCAAACTGGAATATAAAGTCTGAAATGTAACATTATTTTAGTTAAGCTTTTATATCTCAATTTGATTTAAGGAATTTGCCACCATATATGTGTGTATAGGTGTAAGATGTTAACAATACTACTTAACATCTTTTAGAAATTGTTAATTTTGAAAGAAAGGGGCAGATTGTAAAAGGTGACAAATTAAAATATTGTACCATAATTATCCTGGAAAATTGAATAAAATGAAACTAGAAAATAAAACCTTCCATATTACTTGTTTAATATGGTGCTTGAGTCTTTCTGCAACGTTAATAGGGTGTCTCAAGTTATCTCAGTTTTGTCTATGCAAATTGGGTTTACAAACTACATAGAAATAAATCCTGAATACTCCTACCTACATCGTATATTTATTCATTTCTTACATTAATATTGTTCTTTTCTGGGAGCATTATATGAGGAGAGAAATGGATACCATCATTTTAATTAAAGTCTATATGTATATGGGCCTGCACTATTCCATTGTTCAGAGGAACTCCTTTCATTCGTATCCAAGAGCAATCCAAGAGTAGTCAAACCTTTCCTTCAATAAAATTGAAGTTGTTTGCTAGAACTAAATTCTAATGATTCTTCTTGAGGATTTACCTGAGGTATAAAGGAAAAACAAAAATAAGTATGGTTTATTTAACTGTTGAGTTGGACTGACTTGGCATTTTTATTTATATCTGCCTCATTAGTTATAAATTTGTATTTTGCAGGGAGAGATATACCAGGATAGGCTGTAGTTCTTGTTGCTGGCTATTGTGGTTGCTGTTCAAGTGAAAGCCCTATAATTTGCGTGTTACTATAATTTGGAGTAATAGTTATAATAGAATTTATTGTTATATTTTTATCTTACCATTTTGGTTTTGTTTTGTTTATAAAATTGTGCCATGAGAATTACTTTCCCAATTAGAGAACGTGGGAAGTTATTGGAAGTAGTCCCAAGGCTGTGTGGGAGTCCAGCCTCAGGCAAATCAGAGGTGCTTTAGGCTTTCCCTGTCACTGGCAGTTAGCAGCCGCGTACTTTAAGTGAATCTCAGCTTTCCCCTCCTCACCCAACACCACCAAAAAAAGAAAAAGAAAAGAAAAAATTATAGAAGCACCTAACAACCGGCCGGGCGCGGTGGCTCACGCCTGTAATTCCAGCACTTTGAGAGGTCAAGGCGGGCAGATCACCTGAGGTCAGCAGTTGGCGACCAGCCTGGCCAATAGGGTGAAAACCCGTCTCTATTACAAAAAAAAAAAAAAAAAAAAAAAAAAAAACACACACACACACACAAAATGAGCCGGGCCTGGTGATGGGAGCCGGTAATCCCAGCTACTCGGGAGGCTGAGGCGGGAGAATTGCTTGAACCTAGAAGGCTGAAGTTGCAGTGAGTCGAGTTCCCGCCACTGCACTCCAGCCTGGGCGACACAGAAAGACTCCATCTCAAAAAAAAAAAAAAAAAAAAAAAAAAAAGAACCTAACAACCTAACAAGATGCAAGACTAACACACAAGTGTTAACTTTATTTTAAAATATTTCAGTGAGACTTCATTGGGATATACAATACTGGAAGCCTGTTGACCTCTCTAGGATCAACTTATGAATAAGTTACAGCAACTGTTGAATGATCTGCTATATAATTTCTGCCGCTTGAACAGCCCACATTTACTTTGCCCATTGTCCTATATTTTATCAGAAAAAGCAATTTGTGTAAGTTTTTTGAAAGAAGAAATATTAGTATTTAAGTCTTTATAAAGGTGAATTCCTGGGGTTTTGTGGGCTTCAGACATCACTTTTCGAAAGATTGCAAGAAGCCATCCTGATGAGATATCTACTAGGGGTATCTCATCCCTTAGCAGAAGGGATCAATGCGTTTCCTGTCATGTGCAGTTACCCTCACATCTTCTCCTTTGAGTATATTTATATAATTATAATATACATATATATACACACATATATATGGCATATCTTTAATCCGATAGTTTTAACTTCTTTCCTCATGTCATTTTGTGGAAAAATATTTTGAAGAAGTCAGGTTTATTTTTTCATTTTATAATTTTCAAATATTGTAAGATTTGAATTACATAACAAGCCACTGGACTAAGCATCATAGCAGGTACAGAGTTGTGTAGGACAGTATCTGCCTTCAAGCACCATTCTTCATTGGGATGACATAGATCAAGAATATCAAGAAAACATATACCATATAGGTGCTGTCAGGATTCAAAGGACAAAGCATTCACACAATATTGAAAATCATTAAATACTCAGGGAGAATGTTGAATTTTGGAGTTCTTAATGATAATGAAGGTAATTAATTATTATATAGAAAAATTTTTAAAATAATTTGACATGACAGCTCATATATCAGTGTAGTTTTCTGCATAGTACATGATGAAATTTCACTTGTTTTTGCTATACTGCATACTTATTTATTTTGAGATTATAAATAAAAAGGTTTTTTCATAATTTTATCAAGTGCATTTTTAATCTTGTTTTGAAATAATAACATTGATTCCAATAGAGACATTATCTGCATACTGTATCATCAAGTAATCTCACAGCTGGAGACAGATAATTTTCCCCAAAATTATTTGTATAATGAAACATACTCTGTACCATCAGAGAGGAAGTTCAATCAATAACAAAAAGGTTAGAGCCAGTGCATGTTTGTGTAGGTAGAAAAGAGAAGGGATGGAGACAGTCTGGCAATTGAATAGTCACACAATAATAATTGATTTTTTCCCTTAAGTACTCTGAATCTTACACAAACTTCTGAGCTAAATCAACATTCCATAAAGACTACTACAGATATACCCAGGAAAAGGAAATATTATATTTGAAAAATCTGAAATAGACAATTCTTTAATAATCTCTCTCTCTCTCTCTCTTTTTTTTTTTTTTTTTTTTTTTTTT
>NW_016822964.1:2801-34839 GCF_001698545.2 Rhinopithecus bieti | reverse complement strand
TTTTAAGAGTTTCATTCTTGTTGTGCAGGCTAGAGTGCAGTGGCACAATCTTGGCTCACTGAAACAAACCTCCACCTTCCAGGTGCAAACGATTTTCCTGCCTCAGCCTCTTGAGTAGCTGGGATTACAGACATGCACCACCACACCTGGCTAATTTTTGTATTTTTAGTAGAGACAGTGTTTCACCATGTTAGCCAGACTGTTCTTGAACTCCTGACCTCAGGTGATCCACCCGCCTCGGCCTTCCAAAGTGCTGGGATTACAGGCGGAGCCACCACACCCAACCAATAATTCCTTCTTTTTTTATTTGCTAAAGTGCTCACAGTTTCACTCTTCTCAATCCTTAGATTTGCCCTCAATGTTACTTTTCTTGGAAAGTTTTGATTTCCAAATATAGTTTGGTTGACATTGTTTCATTTCCTCTTAGAATTCCCCAGGTTCCCTTTCCTATCACTTAACACACTTAATGGTAATTGCTCTTTATTCTCTCTCCTTTCCTTGGGCTCTACTCTCTATGAGGAAACAGGTTGCCTTATCTTATTCACCATTGAATTTCTCCTGCCTAATACAGTGTTAGAAACTGCAGGTGCATAATAAGATGTATAAAGAGAACAGATGAAATCTAATTCCTTGAACTCAATTGGCTTATCTTTTAACACTTTGCAAATGACTCCTTCAGTTTTTTTTTTTTTTTATGACCTCCCATTTTGTTCCCTCTCTCCCTCCATCTACCTTCTCTCTGTCAGTCTCCCTCTCTCTCTCTATGTCCCCTCTCATATTTGTATTGATGCTGATTTAATCACTTATCAAACAAATATGTATTAATGCCTGCAATATGATAAGCCATGTGGTACAGTAGGGGACAAAAGAAGACATGCTTCCTGCTCTGATTCAGAATATAACCCATCATGTTTCAAGATAAATTATTTAATGGTTTTTGTTTATTTTTTTGTTTAGTTGGGACAGAACATGGGCTTCCAGTTACTAGGTATTTTTCTCTGTTTCACGTTATTTTTGAATCAATTAGTTATTGGGGAGCTATGCAAGAAAATACACAAATATAGCTCAGATAATTAGAACTGATTATCTTAGATCAACACACCTATTCAGCAGACCTGCTCTGTGTTTCCTTGAACAAATGATGTGACCTCTCCAATCATCACTTATGCAATGTGGAAATCTGCATAGTATTTGGTAAAGATGTAATAACTTACATAAAATATTTAATTTTTCCTTACACATTATAAGTGATCAATATTTACTGATTTTTCCTACTATAAAACAACTGATACTACACAGAGAACAATTTCTAACTGAGATTGTCTTTTTTTCATTGGACTGAAATAAATTAGTTAATTTTTTCTAAGGGCAGATGTTTGGAATGAATAATCTTTAAAGGCTTACTTCCTTGACTGTATTAAAATGATATAAACATATTTATCATATATCTGATAGTACCTATATGAACTTCACTTCAGTTTTTTTTTCGATTTATATAATCTGAATAAAGGCACACATACACGAATTAATACACTGGTTATGTTTATGCGAAATGACTATATATTGAATCGAGCTTGCCTATATTGCATTCTACCGCTCTGAATATTTGAATTACCCAGTCAGTGAATGGAAAAGCTTAAATGCTTAATTCCATGGAGTTTCATTAATATAGTCTCAAAATATTTTCAAGAAACTTCTTTTTGCTAATTAAAGATGAATAATTCTGTACATTCCTATTATGAAGACTAACAGTGACTCATATAGTCCAAATTGCATCTATTGACATAGTGTATATATTCATATTTTAACTTTAATCTCTCATTTCTTTCACTATCAGCTCATAAGAACCACTGGAAATATGCAAAAATATAGGTGATGTATTGGGAAATTGTCTGTAAAATTTAAATTCTAGCAAGGAATTTGATATCTGTTTGGAAAGCCTGTTATCTCCAGTTACTTTAAATGATTCTGAAACAAAATGTAAAAACCAAATTTTTAAAGCATATGCACTTAGATGATATTTAGTTAGCCTTTACCATTGAGATACTAGCCTAATGAGGCAGCAGCAAATGTGTGGCCTGTGTGGAATGAGTCTGTTTCTCAAAAGTTGTTAGACTTACCTGTTTCAATGAATGCTTTGTTGTGTGCTGAAATAGTTTACTTCCATGAAGAAGGTAATCCTTCTTTGATAGGGGCATTCAGTATGAATGAAAGTCATGTGTTTACCAAATCAAGACGCAGTTGGAATTTATTGGTAAAACGTTGGCATCCCCAAATCTCCACCTATCTTGTTCACAGGATCAGTTATCTCCTTGTCCTCTTCAGAATGGACAGAGGAAGCCAGAGTATAGCCACTTCCATAAATATCAACTCACCACATTATGACAACTGGTACAGATTGTGTATCTACTATACATCTGGCATGATAAAAAATACTATGCTTGCCTGTATTATAGGGTTATCAATTTTCTGCATAAGCATAGGAAAAAACGTAGGTCATAGTAAATCTACTATAATTATCGAATCTGTTAACTAGATTAGCAGGAACATAACAATACCAGTGTTCTTAAACTGGCCATGAATAATAATAACAACAATAATAAAACAAAATATTCTGCTTTTGCTTGTTCATATGAGTGCATTTTTTGACATTTTATCTTCCTGTTTAATGTATTAGTATTAGTAGTTTTTTATACTTATTTTTTCCATTATAACGGAAGCTAATAATATACCTGTGAATTTATGAAGATTCACAGTGAACTGCCACTATAGCTGCAAAACAGATATATCTGCTTTCACAAGAGTATACTTTTAGCATGTATTAAATTTATCATAAAGTTTTCAAACCACATTTTCCTGTATATAATAAATTTTTAAAAGCAATTTAGAAATTACTCATAGAACAGTGAATTGCCTAGCAATCCCATGAGTTCAAATTATGTCCTTGAGAAATAATTTAAAATAAAACAGACTTCATTAAGTGAGAAAAAGAAATCCTTCTATTAAAGTAGCACCCAAACTCTAACGATATAAATAACAAATCGCTAGAGGCCTCAAATGATAGGGTTATAACCAAGGTTATTTTTTTAAATATTTTGAACAGTAAGAAATTATAGTTAGAGGAAAGAAAACATTAAGTCATGAAGTTATTGAACCATCATGGGAAAACAACAGATTTAAGTTTTTACTGTTCTTCAGATAAAGCTCCCTTGAGTTGGCAGTAAATGACTGTTGAAGAATACTTGTTAGATAACTTTGGAAATCTTTGGGGATATAATGATTAAATCCCAGCAGCGTTCTACTTGAAGACTAGTCATTCATTCACAGCTGTTAGAAAAAAATACAAATATTTTTCTCATGGAGAAGTGATTCCTTTTATTGATCTTTGAAGAGTATATTGTATTATGAATACTAAATTATTTATTTCCAATTGGAAATGCATTTTAGAAAATTCATATTAATTTAACTAAATGTACTTCAAGTCAACAAATATTTATGGAACACTTGTAATACGCAAAACTCTATGCTACAGATTTCTGAGGGATATATAAAAATAAGCTTGATATATTCTTGCATGGGGGAGGAACTATAGGAAGAAAAGCCTCATTACATGGGAGTGAGACACTTCCGAGCTGGGTCTTGAAGGGCCGGAATGAAGTAAAGAAGAAAAAGATGAGTGGGAACTATTTCAGGTAGAAAGCAGCACAAGAAACAGAAAAAGATCAGAGGACGTGAATATATAACAAACTAGTATAAAATGGAAACCTGTTAACTTTCCGTTGTTGTTGTTGTTGTTACAGGGTATCACTCCCTTGCCCAGGCTGGAGTGCAGTGGTGGGATCTGGGATCACTGCAACCTCGACCTCCCAGGCTCAAGCAATTCTTCCAACTCAGCCTCCCGAGTAGCTGGGACCACAGGAACCTGCCACCATGCCTGGCTAATTTGGGTATTTTTTGTACAGATGGGGTTTCACCACGTTGCCCAGGTGGGTGTCAACCTCCCAGATTCATCCAATCCTCCCACCTCAACTTCCCAAAGTTCTGGGATCTCAGGCATGTTCCACCACCCCCGGCCACAAAAGCATCATGCATCAAGTAATTTGTGTGACACTAACTATGCAATCAACAAACAACTAAAACATTGCTCCCAGATAGGTTTCAGCGATGCAGGGTTATACTGAATAAACTTGTGGTAAAGAATAAGACAAAGAGAAGTCACCTTGCATGGCCATGGAGAGAAAACATTTGACAATGTTGTGGAAGACACATTGAATGAGTGTCTGGCTCAGTCATGGGGCCTAAATGTCATAAGGGAGCTGTGATTCAAGCTTTTAAAGAAATAATCTTTCAAGTTATTTCTGTGTCATGGGGAAAAGATCCTCAGTTAAAATAAATTAAAATAAACTAATAAAATTGCATAAAATATTAATAACTTTTTAAAATAAATGGCTTTAGTAATTTGATTCGGCAAGTATTCTTACTCAAGAATATGTATTGATGATTCACTGGAAACTGGAAATATAGCAAACAGTTCAACAAAAGTATGTCATAGCATATGAAAATATTTATAACAAAAATTGAATTATTTGTAAGTAAACTCTAAATTATTTTTTATTATTAGTTCCTATTTCAAGATTTACTCCCCTTTTAATGCATATTTTCCTGCAAATATCCATGTTATAAATAATTCCTTATAAATTTTTTGTTAAAAGATCCTACATTTATTTAGGTTTCTAGTAATTTTAAAATTCAGCAAATGATAAAATTGTAGCCCTTTTTTTCACATTATTTAATGAGAAGTTAGGTTAAATAGAAAGAAGTAGTGCTTTAGATTGTTTATCCATTTTTTTTTTGGTCTATATGGGTGTGAGCTGGGATTCCTAATATCACACTCAGGTTCAATGATTGGCTAGAAAAACTCACAGAACTCAGAAAAACCATATTATCATGATTGTGGTTTGTTACAGTAATAGGATATAGAACAAAATAGCAAAGGAAAGAGGTGCATAGGGCAGAGTCCAGGAGGCTTCAGGTGTTAGCTTCCCGGTGTCCTTTCCCAGTAATTGTGCCCACAGTACTTATTTCTCCCAGCAATGACAAGTGACAACACTCATAAAGTCTTGTCAACCAGAGAAACTAACCCAAACCTTTATATGCAGTTTTTATTTTTGTTCGGTTACATAATAATGGCTTTTTTTTTTTTTTTTTTTCACTTCTGAAATGCAGGGTTACTATTGAAGGAAAATTTGAATAAGGAGCCAGAAAAGATTTGGGTCAGTAGGCCATGTGGACTTCGACCCATTATTTCTGAGCTGTTTCCTGTGAATATTCTTCCTAAGGATGGTCCTCTGCCCTGGCATAGGAGGAAAAAATGTAGAGGGATTGCTAACTGTGTATGTACATGTCCCCTGCAGTGATTTATTATAACATTTATTCCTGCCCATCTGACTAAGACTCTCCTGAGCAGTAATTTCTGTGAAATTTTCTCCTCTAACTTAATCCTATTGAATACTCAACTATTTCTTACATAGAGGCAAATCTATACATTTTGTGTTAGCTTCCTCTCCCATCTTATAAAGACTTTACAAGAATTTACAAATAGACTGTAGGGATTATCATTAGCTAGTTTATAACTCTAGATTAAAATTATTTTTCCAATATATCTCTTGTTTCCTATTCCTCAACCATTCCATGAATTCAATCACTATTCTGGGATGACTTCTAAGCTCTTTTATGCATCTAGATCAGCAAATATTTAGTTTTTCTCCATCAAGATGTATGCTGCTGAATGACTAAAGCCCATTTAGTAATGCTCATCTCTTAGTTAACTTTTAGCAGTTTCCAAATTTGATATGAATAAGAGTTAACTACTCCCCAACAAACTCACTACTACTAAAAATGTCTCAGAACAAACATTGCCCCGACATAGACAGCAAACAAACATTTATTAGTAAGTAAACAATTTCTCATAAAATTTATTTTACAAGTTTGATAAAATCCTAGTTCTCTGGTTATTTTTTTAAGGTACCATGATTACAACTTAATGTAAAAAAGTCAATAAAAAGCAGAGCATAATCTAGAGGCAGGATTCTATTACCCATAAGCTTGTTATCACAGAAATAGAAATTCTTCAAAACCAATTTCTGGATAGAAGACCGTTTAGGGATCAAGCTTTTGGCTTGCCTCGGCCCTTGAGGAAAGAGTGAGTACCCAAAAGTATTTTAGCTATTCACCTATATATTATAGGTTAATACCTATAATTTAAAATTGATAAATACTTCTTTTTTTTTTTTTTTTTTTTTGAGACGGAGTCTCACTCTGTTGCCCAGGCTGGAGTGCAGTGGCGCGATCTCAACTCACTGCAAGCTCCGCCTCCCGGGTTCACGCCATTCTCCTGCCTCAGCCTCCCAAGTAGCCAGGACTACAGGCACCCGCCACCATGCCCGGCTAATTTTTTGTATTTTTAGTAGAGACAGGGTTTAACCGTGTTAGCCAGGATGGTCTCGATCTCCTGACCTCGTGATGCACACACCTCGACCTTTTGTTTTTTTTTTTAACCTTTTTTTCTTAAAACAGTTAATGATCATCTAAACACAAAATGTATGAAAACTAAAAAGTATTACAAGAGCAATGACATACGTATTCTGTGTGTTGGAAAGCTGATCTTGGGAACCTAGAAAGTATATCCAAAAGTAAGTTGAATAAAAGTATTGACTTATTAACTAGTATAATAAATATTAGAAGTAGTTATCACGCCTGTAATCCCAGCACTTTGGGAGGACATTATGTGTTTAGATGATCATTAACTGTTTTAAGAAAAAAAAGGTTGGGAAAAAAAAAGAAAAAAAGGTTGAAGGTTCAAATTCTTAATATTAGCTTACTTCCGAAAGAAGAGTTGAGCAGATTGCTCTTCACCCTCCATTTTCGTACCAAACAGCCATATATTCTTTCTCAGAAGTTTTCTTTCCCTTCATTTCTTTCTGTGTTTTTCCTCCCCTGTCCAATTTTTGTTTGTTTGTTTGTTTTCATTATTTTTTTCAGTTTGATGTAATATCAGAGTTATAGAAAATGTGCAAGAATCATAGCCAAGTCAAGATCATGTGTTCAGTTCCTCAAACTTTCTTTTTCTTTCATGACCCTGATATTTTTTAAATGCCCATGACTGTTAAATTGTAGAATATTCCTCAATTTGAGTTTGTCTGGTTTTCCTCATGATTGAGTACAGGCTATAGAATTTGGCAAGGATACTACAGTACGTGTTTTTCAGCCTTCAGTGTGCATCACATCAGGAGACACTTGATACTCCATTTGTCCCATTATAAATGATAGCTTTCATCATTTGCAATCCCAGAGACCTGAGATATTTACTAGAGACCTTTTCAGTACTCACCTACCCCTTGGCACACCAAATAATTCACTAAGAGATGTAATTAAAATTTCTCATATGAACTTCAAATTCTTCTCCTCTTTCTCACTATCTCTGCAAAGGTCTCAGTGAAAATCCATACGTCTGTAATATATTAAGGCAGTGACTATCTAACTGACTACTCTTTTACATGCTCTCTGCTTCATTGTATTCTTCATTAGCTTTCACTGTCAGTACTCAAGAACATAAGGTTCCTGACAGCAAGAACCTTACCTCTTTTGTATACCACAGTGTTAAAACAGTGTTTAAAATGTAGTATTTCATAAACACTGGCTGAATAAAAGAATGCAATACAAATTTAAAAGTTTGAAACCTAAAATTCTGCTATTGTTTCTCACAGCCTTTCTTTCAACAATGGCCTAGCAAACTAAATACAAACTTACCATTCTAAATTTATCCTTCACCACCCTTTAATATACTCTATTGCTTCAGAGATAGAAAATCATTGTTTGCCACTTAACCCATCAATCTATTTTACAACAACACACTTTTGTACGTGTTGTTACCTTGTCTGTCATTTTTTAACTACCTGTAAACTCACTTATAATTCAAAAATGCAGATCAATTCTTGTTTGAACACCATGAACTTCCTGTTTTAGTGGAGATGTAATTTTTCCTATGCTCCAGTAACAAACTCCCATCAGAGCACTTAGTTCACTGAACTGTATTGCTCTCCACTTTCTCTTGTGCCTAAAGGGTAAGGACAATTTATTATTTATGTTTTTATCTCCAGATCATAGCTAAGTACCTGTTAGAGGTGGACAATCAATATGCACTTGTTGAAAAAGTGAATGCTGATCCCTACATGTTAAATAGTCTTTCACCCCGTCTACTTCCTTTACAATTGTAGTTCTACTTGTCCTTCAAAACTCAGTTTATACTTCCTCCAGATGAAGTGGTCTACTTTCCTTCTTGCAACTCAAAAATTCCTCTTTGCTTTCATCACTGTTAGGGTTTATCATTATTAAACATTTAAATCAATTTGATGTGTAGCATAAATGAGTATTTGTTTTTAAATCTCCCAAAGTGACATATAAATCCAAGGACAACAAATTCTGTGTCTTAGTTCTCATTAGATTTGCAATAATAATTATAAAACAATAATTCCTTCAGGAAAAAGCAGCATTATAGTGAACAACTGTTAAAGCTTTATTACACACACAAACCATTTGAACCAGTCGAAGGAGTGAACCCTTGGAGGGGAAGACTTTTATGGAGAATAAAAAGAAAATAACATTCTATTGTGTAACAAAGTATAGAATTGGCTGCTCCATGAAAAAAAGTGCTATGTATATATAAACTGATTGACTGTAGTCTTTTTGGTCAGACCATAAATCCACATTACATGTTCACTTTACGCATACTTTTCATTTTGACAACTGTTGATTAAGTACAAATGGTGAGAGATTGTTATTATTGCTTGTAAAATGTATTCTCACATTTTAATAGGGGTTCACACTTTGTAAATTGTATTTACGTACATTATATCTTGTTAATACTTAATGTTATTCTGTAAAGTAGGAATTGTCATCTGAGAGTTTTAGGACAGGAAATTGATATTCTGCAAATTCAAGTTCAAATTAAAATTCATATGTCATATGTTCGATTACCAGAGAAATATGCAATTGCAAAATCATGGCAATATAGGCAGAGAGGAAAAGAAATAATGATTTGGGATCTGATGTAATATTTTTCTATTTATATGGCAGTTGTTAGTATAGTTTATTCTGATGTAGAAGCTAACTATCAGTACTCTAACTCTGATAGCTGGTTCACAAATACTCAATTCAAAAATAACGTAAGTCAGTTATTTAATCCAAATTTAGCTTATGAGATGTCAGATGGCTAAAATGCAAAGTAATCTGAGATTTCTAATCACCTCACCTAATTTTGCGGTTTAGAATATTAATTAAAAAGCATCAGATGACATATACTCTTTGTGTGTCCAGGGTTGGCAAGTACTAGAGATGAAAGTAAGTCTCCTCATCCTAGACCCACATTAGAACATGGTAATTTGACTCACAAAAATGTTCTTGGAGCAGAGGTGAAGATAGCAAGTTTAGTAACAATGTTAAGTGATTGCCTCAGAAAAAAAAGTATCTCAAGTATAATGGAGAGGAAAGAGTAGTGTTAGTAAACCTAACAATGAAGAGATTTGTTAGCCTTGAAGAGATTAATGAGTCTTTAGTAATCCTAGGGCCAATGCTGATTCTCTTCCATCCAGTCCGTTATTTTCCTTTTATTCTCCATAAAAATCCTCCCCGCAAAGGGTTCACTCCTTTGATTGGCTCCAATGGTTTGTGTGTGTAATAAATAGATATTTTCAGACATTCATTAATTTTTGAGTAAATTATAACCTGAGTAATATCATACTATTTTCATAACTTTCTTTCAATTTTAAGAATATATTTATTTTCTTATTCTCTCGGTTTTGAAACATTGACATCATCTATAAATTATTTTAGCTCACCTGTGATAATGTTATTCTACATATCCACTCCCTCGAATTATTTATTCAACTACATATATTAAGTTATATATAATACTTCATATTTATTGTCATCATTAGAATTCAGGTCCTTCTCATTGGATACCTAATTGATAGTACTTATATTCTAAATAATCTTCCTATTTCTAAACTTATACATCTTCCAAATGTATAATTTTGATTATACTTTCTACAGCACTGTACTGATCATATAACTTTCCTGCTAGAAAAATTTTGATAATTCCATATTGCACATGTAAAATGTATAAAAAATGACTTCATAACAATTGTGTTGTCACTATTTTTCATGCCTTACTAGGGTAGTAATATTTGAGTATTTGTGTTGGCTTCTTAAAATGTCAGGTTAAATTTAGAACTTTAAAAAATGAAAGAAATAATTCAAAAAAGAAGAAATAAAGAAGGAAGAAAAGGAAAACTATTAGTTTGGGAGCTCATCTTAATTCACATTCTTTTATCTCCATTTCAAGTCCTCATTCTGATACCTGTTGAGGTATAAACACTGCACCAAAGCAAGAACAGAGATTCTTCAAACCATTCATTTTATTCACACCACATATATATGGTGCAAAAACATACATACATAGTTTAAGCAGACTTACAACTTCCACTCTTTCCCTGCCCCATGAGGTCAATTTATATTGAATAAGAAAACAGATTATCAATTAATTTACATAAATTCTAAGATAAATTTTGTGACAAGGCACACTGAACATGAAATGGTCTCCTTGAGACATATTTAAAATGATGATTACAAATACTCAAAATTACTGTTTTATACTATTTGGAAGAGATGAGAAATATCCCTATAAAACCTAGCTGAAAGTTCAGTTCAGTTCTTGAATGAGTAAAACTCCCTTTAGAAAACGTATACCCCAAATCACTCACTATATGGATACATTTTCTGAAACTGAATTATGAATATACAAAAATGGCTTTAGAATGTATTAGGTTGACGTTAAAGCAATTGCAGTTTTTACCATTACTTTCAATGGCGAAACTGCAATTACTTTTGTGCCAACCTGATATAAATATCTTTGCATCAGACTCTAGCCATAGTAAAGATCTTAGTCATACCAACCAATTTCAACTTTTGTACTGTTAAGTTTTAAGCATTCCTGCAGGAGTACTAAACATGAATCACATTTCTAAAAATATATTTTCAGTTTTGTTGTCATTTTCTTCCAGTAATTGAAACAAAGCATGGACTATTTGGGTAATTTAGAATATAATGAGACAATAATCTAATGACCAGCAAAGTTCAGTAAATGTTCTGATGCATCTCTTTACTTTCAGGAAATAATAAATAGTAAGCTAATTTTCCTTACAGTTAATTTTGGGTATGAATAAAATATTAATATAATAATAAGCTGTAATGTAATATTACATAAAAAATAAATATAATTGAATGTANATATATTTTCAGTTTTGTTGTCATTTTCTTCCAGTAATTGAAACAAAGCATGGACTATTTGGGTAATTTAGAATATAATGAGACAATAATCTAATGACCAGCAAAGTTCAGTAAATGTTCTGATGCATCTCTTTACTTTCAGGAAATAATAAATAGTAAGCTAATTTTCCTTACAGTTAATTTTGGGTATGAATAAAATATTAATATAATAATAAGCTGTAATGTAATATTACATAAAAAATAAATATAATTGAATGTATTTTTTCTTCGTAGATAATATTTCTCAGTTGTCTCAAGGTTTAAATTTTTATTATAGAGATGGTGCTAAAAGATTATTTTAAAAGTTTCAAATTAAACTAAAAATGTGAGGAGTAAAACATGACCTGGCTAAAAATTAATAAGACAAAAAATATTATAGTTCAGAATGTCATGTAAGGTTCTAAAAGTATAATTGTTTCAAAATATGTTTAATTAAACGGATATATGATATTTTTTCTTAAAAGTAAAATTTTGCATTCTTCATGTTGTCATTCTCGTCATTTCTACTTTTACCTGTTCAAGTCAATGCTTTGTAAAAATATACACTACATTATGTGAACTAAATTGGCTTTATAACTATTTCATTACAGTGATAACTTCAAAAATCTATTGGTCACTACAGTTGTATACATTATCTTTTGAGTCTTCTGAAAGGAAATGAAAGCTGAAGAATTTAAATATTCTTAGAGAATTCCTGACAAAAAGCTTACATTTCGGCTGAGCCTGGTGGATCATGCCTGTAGCCCCAGCACTTTGGGACGCTGAGGCTGGCAGATCACTTGAGGACAGCAGTTCGAGACCAGCTTGGCCAACGTGGTGAAACCCTGCCTCTTCTAAAACTACAAAAATTAGCCTGTCTCACATAATAAAATTCATTCTCCTTATAAAGACACTTTATGCATGGCCTTAACTAACTTTTCCAGCCAAATCTTCCAATGTAGTCTTCATTTAATGAGCTATTGGCAAGGAAGCAAGACAGAAACACATGAAACAATTGGTAAAAATGCATGAAAGTACAAACCATATTTACTGAATACCTTGGGAGATACAAACTCTAGTCGCCAATAGATTAATAGGCTAGAATAATTGAAAGGTTTTTGGAAAACATATAAATAATACCTTGAAAGGAAAGCAGGATACCAATTGGCTTATGGAAGAGGAATCACCTTTTCTGTGAGAAAACATTAAAGAAGGGGCAATTATGATCTGGACCTTGAATAATATTGAGATCAATCTGAATATGAGGTTGCATTAATATATGAATGTACGTGGAATTAGAGTTTAAAAGGTAGTGGGAGACCAGATTATAGAAGACTACAAAATTAAATTACATGAGCTTTGATTGGTTATGAAAGTAGGACTATGAAAAGAAATCACATGTGGTTCTTTCTCCAAGTCTAATTGCACAATATATAACTTTGCTTATTCACCATTTATTCAAAATAATTTCTTGAACTTCTGAAATACTTCATTAAATGTCGGACATCATTAAAACATTGAGCAATTTTGGAAAAATAAAATTCACGAGGCAGAAGCACAAGTTGTCTCAAGGGAAAGAAGTAACAATCGTTTTTTCAACAAATACTTGTTAAGCAACCTTCTTGTGGTGGACACCGTTCTCAGGAGTGCCAGGTATAAAACAGTAAGGAGTCTAAGAGACTATGGCCAACTGGTGAGTTCCTGCTTTGCTTAAATGTTCTTGGCTTATTTATTTATTTTAATCAAGAGTCGAACAAGACAGCTCTTGTAACTTTCCCTGTTGGCTTAACCTGACTCCTACCTGAATACATACCTGATCTGAATCTTCATTGCCCAGAGTGACCTGAGTTTTCTAGAGATTCAGAAGAAATCTCTGTTCATAGAGATAAAAATTTTCATTGTTCAAATCTTTTCTTTCAAAACACTCTGAGGATTTCAGGTCATCAGCACTGGCTTCTGGAAATATAGCATGAAGAAAAGTTTGAGGAATAGTCAAACAGCTAATCACTTTGTTATTTTATCTTCTCAAAATATTACCATCTGTCAGTTGCTAAATGAAAAGCAAAGCTAATTTACACCTCTCTGAAATTCCTTTAATGTCAACAAGTCCTCTTTTCAAACAACTGCTGGGATCTTTCCTTAGTTATGGACACACTGAGTCTTTGAAAAGTGATCAGAAGAATTTTAGTTACTTTTAATTTCTGTCAAAATAGGAGGACGTAACATGAGAAGCGTATGAAGAAAAAAGTCATCATGTATTTTCCCTTTATGTATGTACTTGCTTGTAAAATGTTGAAAATAATGTAATGTGTCATCATTTAAATGTAACCAGTTATAAGGAAATAACAATTGACAGTTACAGTAGAAAACTAAAGAAGTTATTTCATACAAAATGAAGTAAAACACATTATTATATTTTATATTTTATTTCATTATAGACAGATGATACTAGTTCCCTGTGCAAGATCTGCGTGTATGCGAGTGTGTTTTATCAAAAAAAGAATGTTTAACAACTCTAATCACTGCTAAATAAGCTCTGAGGAAATTTAAATGTGACAAATATACATATATTGACTTGATGTTTTACCTACATATATAATAGATATTCCAAACAAAGCTAAAGAAGTTTCAATATCACCCAAATAATAACAAGAAACAGTATATTTAATTAGAATAGCTCAATATATTTTCTGACTAATACAATTATTAAAAGTTTACAAGGTCAAATAATTAAGAGTTAAAAAACATTTTAGTAAATTTATTTCCTACTTTTTTTTAACTCATTTAAAGCAACAGAATGACATATTACTAGTTAGCAGATACAGGAGTAAGACAATTATTCTTATATTTCACTACTCAAGAATGTATTACTTTCTGTCCCACTAACAAGGTTTATTATTCCCAAATGTGTTACCCTAGATAGGTCAAATAACTTGCTCAAGGTGTGACTGGTTAGTTGTCACAGCTGTGAACTGAAGCTAACCCACCTGTTATGAACCTCAGCCTAATGCTCTTTGCACCATATATGATCGATAGCAATATTTACACTTCCTCCATGCCATAGGTAGAGTTCCTACAAAACTAACACATTTCCCTTCATACTGGTAGTACATTACTTCACCAAATCGGTGGAAAACTCAATAAAGAAATTAGAAAACCAATTAACTGTAGCTGCACGTGTAAATCGCCATTTACGATTGTGATGTCTGGTATTTAATTTATTGAAAAAAATATTTTCTTTGAAAATACTTAATTTTGTGTAAACAACAAAATCACAAAACTTTCATTATAATAAATTAACTACAGTTACGAAAATATGTAGATATAAATTATATGAACATACTATATGTGTATGTATGTATAGGCAAAAATTGCATCCAGTGTTAAAGACTCTACATATATAGGAAGACTCCTGATATCAGTTTTTTAAAACTCTCTCAGACATATTTGTGACAATGTACTGCTAATGAGCAGAAAAGAAAGACATACATGATTTACACATAAAGTGGCTTTCTTTGAATGAAGACTTGTAGACTCCTTTGCTGACAAAATACTAGCAGAGGTATATACTCAGATCAAATAGTTCCTGATTTTGCTCCTTCTCACATCTTAACAACTGGTGAATCCAGCTGGATTTATAAAGATAAATTATACCAACTAGAAGAATGAACTCCTTTTCCTTTCTGCTCTTTTAGCTTTACAATAAAGTAAAAATGGCAAGTGGAAAGTTTCTGCTTTTAATTAACCAGATTCACAACCTTTTTTTTTTTTGAAGTTCTCCTTTCTCAGGAGTCCCATTATAAGACACCCACCCATTATAAGAGGTCAGAGATAAGAAGCAAACCCACCCATTATAAGAGATCAGACATAAGAAGCAAAATTTTTCAAATCGTTTATTAGCTGTAATAGTGAAAGGGATGATCCCCGTTTCTTACCTTTTATTCCCATGTATGTGAAGCAAGGCTACACGGGGGTGATATTATATACTGGCTATGGTTTAAGGCATATAACAAATCTTGGAGAAAATTATCCTAAGTTTGCAGGTGTGTCATCAAGCAGGTGCCATGACTTATCTTTTAGCTGGCCATTCTGTCATTTCATCAAGCCAGATACTTCTGGATGATGGGACTCATGTTGAAAAATAGTAAATTATTTGTGTATGAACCAAATGATTTGTTACAATAAATTAATTTTGTAACAAATTCCTTTGCTATATAAAAGACCCTAGTGAAATGCCTAGAAGCCAAATCTTAGATGAAGATTCTTGTAAAATTAATGTATATAATAAATTACTGAAGAAGGGCAGTTAGAATAGCGGGAAAAAAAGCTAAGCACAGGACTGCTGAAATCTAGTTCAGTTTCATCACATGGGGAGGGTAAGGAGCAAGAAAGGAGCTACAGACACTTTTTCTTCTCAAGGAAGAGGGTGGTCCATTTTAGCTCATACAAGTCTATCACTGGGTGATATCAATTCTCCAGATAGTGAGAAAGCTATTAGCTATTAGCAGCCAATCCTGATAATGCCCAGGGATGTATACCCTGTCCTAGTGAAGAGTATTGAGGATGGAACCAGCAGTGTCCACTGCAGAATTGATGTTGTCTGAGATGCCAGGAGCTGGATAAAGAATACAGAAGTCCAATTATGTCAACACCAATGGGCATCAAAAGCAAATCTATACCTGAAACATGTTTTCCCCTGTGATGACAAAGTTCTGACCCTCTATGATTAAAGGGGTTCAATACAATTACCCAGTTAATACATTGTTACCAGCTGGGAATTGTTACTGTCTTAGGAGTTCAGCATTGAGCTCTAATTTTCACAGCAATAGTTGTAGCCAGATCATGGTAAGGAAAACACCATGTTATTTTGTCTGCCATGGAGAGATTTTTAGACAACCAATTATTGAAAACCTCCTTCTATGTAGATAAATTTTGGATGAAATGTGCAACGTATTGTGAAGGAGCAACTTTCCATAAAGAAGGAATGAGCACTTATTATTTCAGCTTAAGAAATATAGAAAATTAGGTTTATTTTAAGCATACCAATTTAATGTCAAAAATATTAGACTAAATATAATGAATTTTTGAACATATTGTAATTCAAGAATGCAAGTCAGCATTATGTTAGTGGTACATACCACTCACCCATTTGAGGGAATAATTACCTAGTGAAATGATACACTATGTAAAAGCCACAAAGATGACATGTCAAAGAAGTTGGATTACTTAGCATTGCATTTTATAAAAGGAAACTGGCAGTCTGTTAATACAGGTTTCTATAAGTTCTCCAGAGGAAAAAGAGCTCCCCAAATAATTGATCCTCACAAAGGGAGTTTTGTCTTTACTGGATTCTGTTAGAAATACCTCTTTGAGGCTAGATTTAACCTGAATTAAAATATGAACACAAACTTTTTATTTAATTTCATTTATATGAGATAATACAATGAAATGTCCAATTATAATTCACGATACTTATTTTATTCCAAGTACGTATTTTCGCTGATTACAAATATAAAGCATCTTTATGAGATAAATTTGTAAATTTCAGAGAAAAAACAACCACACTTCTACCAAGTTTGTGTCTTGGTTTGGACTCCTATACAAGATATCAAAGACTAAGTGGCTTATAAACAGAAATGTATTTCTCACAGTTTCAGAGGCTGAAAGTCAGAGATCAAACAGGTTAGTTCTTCTGAGTGACCTCTTCCCGCTTGCAGATTCCTGACTTCCTACTCTATCCTCTCCTGGCAGAAAGATAATGAGAAAACCCCTGAGGTTTCCTTTTTAAGGGTGCTAATCCTACTAATGAGGACTCCAACCTCACGCCATCACACTAGGGGAAAATATTTCGATTTGTGTATTTGTAGGTGGGAAAAACATTCATCCACAACGATTAGCCACTATTAGGACCCATCTGCTCCCTCCACTAGGCTCCATATAGTTTCAAAGACTGAGAAATATAACTATTCAGAGTTGCTTTCAGTTTGGTTTATTATTAAATCACAGTAAGCAGTGAAAAGAAATTATTCAAGATTGAAGACATGAAAAGATGGTTCTAGGTTTTGTATTTTCTATTTTTCGTCTTCAGAAAATAGGACTAAAATTCAGTAGATTTGACTGTCCTTTCAGGGAGTCTAATAGACACAGATGCCTAAATTCCCCAGCTTCCCAGAAACTTTAATTTCATTTTAGTTTCAATGAAAAGCTGAGTCAGGACCATTTAAAGAACATCATATTGTGCTATAAAGATGTCTTTCTATTTTATTTCTCATGATATTATCAGGTTCATTAGGAGTTTCGGTGTCACAGGCTTGATGGTAGCCTAACATACTAAGCAGTGTCCATTTATTTGCCATCTGTACAACAATACATATATAATTATTTATGTACAAATTATATACTTTACATGTGTATCCAAGTATATATTATATTCATATTTCTATATATCTTTATTCATTTGTAATTATTAATATGTGTTTTCTCTTGGCATTTTTCCTCAATTACACTTTGATTGCACATCAGTTATAAATCATCCACTATAGATTCAGAAAATAGAGGTTAAAGCTACTTGAAAAAAAGTTACAATTCATTAGTATAAATATAAAGAAAAAGGGGTATAGACATAAAGATATTGTAAGGTGAAATACTTCAATTGTAGGCCAAGAGGGAGATACAGAGAAAGAGAGAGAGAGGTGGGGAGAAGGTGAAAGGGAGAGAGAAAGAAAATTATTCATGAGGCCAAAACAAAGCTATATCAAGAGTAAGAAGCATCCGATCCAGCACCTGCAAACTAGGAGAAATTCAATGTGAACCAGTTATCCTATGCTGCTTGACCAAGGCCACCAATCTACAGTAGCTCTTATATCTTGATAAATCTTAAGCAGTGCACATCTTTACATAAGACTTCTTTTGATTTCCCTGCGACCTCCCATCATGCTCTTAGTAAATCGTTGTACCCTTGAAACAATGTAATTAGAATTAGTAAAAATTTCCACATCTAATAACGATGGAAATAGAGAGCCAGCACAAATTTCCTACAGCTTGAAAAGTACTGCAAACCGCCAGTCCTGGTTCTATATTAGCATATTTACTTATATTTACATATATTTAATTTCATTAAAACATCTCTATATCCAAATTTATAAATGTTTCTTTCCCCTATATAATTCTGTATTATGAATGTTTTCTATGCCATAATTATTTCCTGGAATTCTTTAGCTGATGGCATAGGAGACAATCGTTAAGGAATACTGAATACAATGCCTGCACCCCTTGCTCATGAGCCCTGCTTCCCCAGAAAGCCTCAAATGTCACACCGTGCTGAGAAAGAAAACAGCCTTTGTGGCCCCAAGTGATCCTCTTTATTTGATCTCCAATTGTAGTATTCATTAAATTCATTTCCAATTTTGTTGCTTTTCTAGATTAGGATATTATATGATAAAGACAGTTTACTTTCACGTTCATGCAGACATCTCATTTATTGTGAGGGATATAAATTTGAGTAAAAGAACATAAATACTTCTAGATAATTAATAAATACCCTTAAAATCATACAACATTTTTTCTCTCATTCATCACTCTATCCCATATTCCATTGTGACATTTAATATTTCTCACTTTTCTGTAATAACCTATTTTATTAAAATTGATATGCATTATGGTTATAATTTCATCTGCAGTAAGATTTAAATATATATATATATATACACAAAGTTATTCAACATTGTCTTCTGGAAACTTTTCCTTCGGTTGCACTGTTCTGTTTTATGATTTGGCTTTTAAAAGCACTTTATAAATTTAGAATATTAGCTTCTTCTGTTAGGCATTTAGAGATTCTTCAGTTTGCCAATTACTTTTAAATTTTATGTGCATTTTATTGAAATATTTATATAGTCAAACCTCTAGCTCCTTTTACAAGTTATTTAGAGTCCTTTCTCATGCCAACATAATTAAAGAATATGTCTATCTTAATTTTTTAATTCAAATTTCATCTCCTCTTAAACTCATTAGTTCGTCTATAGCCAATTTTACTTTTTTAGTGTGATCAATAAGTTTCCCCAGTACTATTTATTTAATAAACTATTATTTAATCATGAATTAAAATTGTATTATATAATAAATGTATGTATGTACATTTGTTTAAATTTTGGTCATACATTTATTCCATATTATCTGTTGTTTTGTCTATGTCACTATGTATGCTAAATGTTAATTTTAAGTACCACAAATTACTCAATAACTTAAACAATTCAGTCATGTATTACACTGCTTTTAATTTTTAACATGAATGTGTATGTGAAAGTATGTGTGTGTATGTATGTTATATATTTATTTTATACATTTTAATATTTATCTATTATATATCCATGAATTTTTATATGTATATATATTTAGTATCGCTACATCAGGATCTATTCCAAAAGCATAGGTTGCAATTTAAATGACATCACAACTTCAAAATAATTTGGAAGTATTGGTATTTTTGTAAAATTAAATCTTATCCATAACAAAATACTTATGTTTCTTCATAAATATAATTTTGTTTTTCTTTCTTAATAAAACTTTGAATCTCACTTTTACCCCACATATCATTATTTAAATTTATTAATTTTTCATCTTATTTACTTTACTATATATTCACCTTACCTGGAGTAATTCTTACAGGACCACTCCTTGAGAAGAATATGTATTAAGCTTTAAATTCTTAAATATATAACGAACAAAAATACAAAAATCATTGATTTTGCTTCTCCCTTTATAGAAACTTCTGAGACTAAAGGGCTATGGATTATTAATTATTTTTTGTACAGGACAAAATCTAGCACACTAGGAGCTTAAACCCATGTAGGACATGGGATCAAGTAAAGTTAGAAGTTAGTAATAGCCAGAAAACAAGTCTATATAGAATCTGAGGCTAGATTTTTTTAATTTTTAACTATCTTTAATATGATTTAGGTCTTTAAATTTTTGTTGTGCCTACCTTTATATTTTTTATTTGAATAAATTGCTACTTGAACCTATTTATACACATATGTATAAATAAAAGTGAAGAATACAAGGATTAATTTAATTTTAATAAGTATGTGAATAAATAAAAAACAAATAGTATTTATTAAACAAGCATGTGCTTGCAATTTCACTGCATGTATGATATAAAAATATATGCAAAATTTCACAAAAGATACGATATTTTTTATTTCAATTGCAATTATGTTAAATTGCTTTGTATTCAGGATTTTCACATGATCAAAGAATATAGCACTTCTAGAAAATTTAAATCAAGTTTGACGGGTTAGCATATCAAGAGGATAGCTCTCTATTGTATCTCATGTCAGAAATTGCTTAAATAAACTTCTAAAAAACTATAATAGCTTATGCAGTATCCAAACGTATATGATTTTAATAGTTTTGTTATTAAATAGGATATCAGATTATATTATGATAACTTCATCTGGTTTTGTCCTTTACCAGAGTAGGGTATGTTTAATATGTTTGCCATTAAAAATATATTTTATTGCAAAACCAAGTGAATGTTGCTCAGTTATTGTTATTAAATTTGTGGATGTCTATGCTAGCTAAGGTTTCCAAATGTTTGCATTATGATTACAAGACACAAAATAAATAACTGGGAAATTCTATGAAGTTGAGTAAGAAAAAGTAAAAATCAAGAAATCAGATAAGAGATAAATGGCTAAAGGTCATTTTGTGGGACACCCACCAATGCTTTTCAGAAAGTGAGTGTAAGTGACGTTCTACATTGTATTGATTAAGTTTGTACTATAGCTGACATTTTTTCTTACATTTTCTTTATAAACCGTTCAGACAATCCTTTTTTTTTTTTTTTTTTTTTTTTTTTTTTTTTCAGATGGGGTTTTGCTCTTGGAAGTTTTGCTCTTGTTGCCCAGGTTGGAGTGCAATGGTGTGATCTTGACTCACCACAACCTCCACCTCCTGGGTTCAAGTGATTCTCCTGACTCAGCCTCCCAAGTAGCTGGGATTACAGGCATGTGCCACCATGCCCAGATAATTTTGTATTTTTAGTAGAGATGGGGTTTCTCCATGTTGGTCAGGCTTGTTTCAAACTCCCAACCTCAGGTGATCCGCCCGCCTCGGTCTCCCAAAGTGCCGGGATTACAGGCATGAGCCCCTCTGCCCGGCCTGTTCAGACTATTTTATTCAAGAGAAAAGTAAATTTCCATTAAAAGTGTGGTCTGTAACTTTTAAAATTTTGTTTCCTTATTACTATTCAGTTTTCCAATTTGTCAAGGATAAAACTATTTAAAACCACAGGCAGTTGTATAGTGAGATTTTTATTTTCATATAAAATTAAATAGTGTAACTGAGCTTCCGATAAAGTGTTACTAAATGAAGAAGGATGTAAAAGACCTAAAAGAACAAGACAAAAGAAAATCATGCTGGCAAAATAGGATGAGATTTGTTTTCTTTCCTAAATCTATATCCTTGCGTATTCATCATATTTATTTTACTATTGCTGAATTCCATTTTTAATGATGTCTAGGCAAAGAACACATCAATAAACAAAACAAAGAAAAACATCCGATTTCCACTGTTATTTTACATTCACTGGATAATTACTCAGCTTGTCTGCCAATTTTGTTATAAAATGGAGAAGCTATTTCTTCTTGGCTCTGTCACTCCTGGGCAGTCTGTCCTAGATATCTATACCCTAGATATCTGTACCCATCTGTGCACACAAGCAAGCCTTTCTCCCAGATAAAGGTGCTGTTACATTAAGATTTAGAAGTGTATATTTACTTCTTGTTCTTAAAGGTTGTTGGAAAGTATCATATCTATAGAAGGTAATAATAGTTTACTTTCATAGAACTTCCTTTCTCCTGAAAGCACTTACCTTTTCTTCAGAAAGGGTAATTTTATCTGGTTATTCATGTGAAGGACAGCCCTTTTTGTTGATGGGACTATTGGTTGATGATATTTATTCAATGAATATTCATAATAGAAATGTATATTTAAAACATACCCGTGACTTCTTCCATCAGATACATTACTTAAGATAGATTGTGTTTAAAGTTTACAGGAGTACAGTTTCCATATATCTCCCTATAGTATTTTCTGGTTTCAAATATACCCTGCATTAACATTTATTTTTCTAAATAATTTATTGATCCATTGTTCCTAAAATCTTTTTTTACAATCTCTTTTACTTTAAGCCTTGGATGAGATGCTACAGAACACACAACAAAGATGCCATTTTCTAGCTTCAAGGAATTTATCCTACTGGAAGAGTCAACCTAACTATTAATTAGAATTGATTAAACATTTTCCTTGTTTTGTTTTCCTTTGAGCTAATTATGAATCAAAGAAAATTTATTAAGCCCTACTGAATCCCAGAAACTCTGCTACTTGCAAGCATAAAAGACATAAGATATTTCCCCCATAAAAACAAAAAATCATTATTTGCTAATTTTTTAATTCATACATTTTTATTACTTACTAATAAGGTAGAAAACAGCTAATTTGAAAGATTTATATATACTTAAAAGTTTTATACTTTATCACCCTCTTTTCAGGGAGAAAATGAATATACATGAAATAAAATGAGATCAGTATATATGCAAAATAAATACAATATACGATAAAATTAATTAGCGCATTTCTGCGATTTTTTGTTCTTTACTTTGTAAACTTTGTGACTTGATGAGTTCTGTACTTGCCTTTTCTGAATGTGAATGTGAAATGTGGATTTGAGACTATATTCCTAAAATAGTCACATTTACATTATGCATATACACAAATATGTTTTTGTTAGTATCTGAGATGCCATTTTGTCTCAGGTAAATAATTGGTCTGAAAGATAATTGCGAGAAGATACTAGGATATTCTATCAATAGCAAGGCTGTTCGTTGGTTAAAAAAATAATTATGTCTATCAAGAGTTTTCTGTGAAGTCTGGCTGTTCACTCTAATCACTAACTGAGGTAGCAAATTGGTGTTATGTACATGCATTTAAGAGAGTTAACAAAAAATTTAATGTGTTATGTCTTAATATGCAGATCCGTTCAATAATTTGCCACTCTACCAATTTATGAAATAATAGGGATAATAATAATAACTTGAGAAAATCCTATTCACATACATTGAAAATAACTTGAAGGTAAGTTTTAACTGCATAATTCCTGGCATTTTCTTTTATAGCTTTAAAACATTATCATTTATTCATTTTCCAATACAGAAATTAGGGAATGTTGTCATATTTTTTTCTAGTTCTTACTGATATTACACATTTGAAAGAGATTTCACACCAGCAAACTAATCATAAAGCCCCCACATCATTTACTTCACTTTGCTTCATTTCAGTTTTGAAAATATCATGTTTGGTTTTTGTTATTGTTTGAACCAAAAAAAATGGCAATTTATTATTGTGAGTTATTTATATTTGGTTTTTCCATAATTTCTTCACTATTAGCATGTCGTACACTTCAACCTTACCTCCTCTGAGGTGGAATTTAATCAAGATATTAGTAGAAGTCATACATGTACCTGAAACAGTTAAAAAGATAATGTGTATATTATCTGTATTTTGTCCTCTTAAGCAACTTGCTATACAATTTTTTCTGTCTCATGATTTGGCATTTAAACATTAATGTTTATTATTTGGAAGATAAAAGTTAATGTCTAAAGAAATGTTCTAAAAGTTCTGAAAAAGAAGAGAATTTTCATAGAAGGGAGATCATTTACTGTTTTAAGTGAAGATTACAAATGTCAAACATGAAAAGTCATATCAGAAGTCAAAATGCAACAGATAAAAGAATCTATATGTGATAATTTGGGTTCTAAAAACAGATCTTTGAGACACAGAGTGAGAGCATCAGTGAGAGAGAGAGAGAGAGAGACAGGGAGGGAGGTAAGTGATAGTAATTCCTAGAAAGGGTAAAAGCTAACAGAAAATAATGTCAATTAAAATAATATTGTAACTGAGTTCAAAAAAGACAGAAAATTTCTTCAAAATAAATGTTGTGAATATTTATTCAATTTGGACCTCTCATGAATCAAAGTATTTTAGAAATGTTATTTACATGATTTCTATAGTAATTGCAGAAATTAGAAAACTCCATAATTTCATTTTATAAAGTTCCATTAAAAAATGTAGTAATTGTGTAAATATACATAAGACCAAAATTTTCAGAAGTTTTCTTAATCTGGGTTAATTAATGAATAATTTGTATGTAATAAAATCCATCCTTTTTAGTGTACATTTCTATTTTTTAATAAGGTGTAAATTTAATCATGATCTCAATTAAGATATAGAACATTTTCATTGTCCCATAAAACTTCCCCACTATTCCGTAATCAATCCCCACATTTCTCCTGACTCTGACTCCTAGAACGTTCACACTGATATGTTTATGCTTTTTTGTTTTACACAAGCTTTTTTAAATTCTAATTTTTTTATCAAACTTTGAGATTTTTAATAATCTTCCCAATTAAATCAAAGTACCAAAATGCCCTTTAAAAATATAAAAATAGTTCATTTCAGGTTCTTGTTTTTACACAGAGAGCAATCTAGAGAGAGAAAGTGCCTATGTGTGTGTGCACAAACGTGTGTTTGTGTGTTTACTTCCCTTGACCAATTAACTTAATAAGTTGACATGTACCTATAAATAACTCTTTGTCAATTTGCCCTGTAATTTACTTCCATAAGTTTGAAAATTTTCTTTCTATTTCAAAGGTTTGGTTTTCCTTTTTCGTATCAACTACTTAAATATTGTTTGCTCATAAATTTCCTTTATTATTCTAAAAGCTATGTTTTGTTATTTCATTGTAGTTCTTACTGTGTCACTTGTCAGTTCTCCAAGAATTTTCCTGATTATCTTTGATTTTTTATTATAATTCAAATTATTTTTGATGTGTTTGATAAGTTAATAATTTTCTTTTTTCTGAAAAAATGGTTTCACAGTTCTAAGTTGCGTTGACAATTTTTCTTAATATCAATAAAACTGAAATCTGAAATTAAACTGTTAATAGCACGGAAAATCCGGAGCATTCTAAATCTGATAATTATGAAGTCTCAATCCCTGAGTTTAAAATTAACAAAGGTGAGACTCATAGAGAATGTCATGTTTGAAGAGGATAAATTTAATTAACAAAACATGTATGGTGTGTTTATACTTTACATTCCCTGAAGCCCTGTGAGAGACTGGAGAGGGACCTAGAGCTCATGTTAGGACAGCTATGAATTGACACTTTCTTCGCCACCAACCATGTGACTTTCTATGTCACTTAAACTTTCTAGGCCCTATTGTTTTTCCCCCGTCCACTGCCCTCCTCCACCTTGCTGAATAATAAATGGGTATCCCAATGGTCTTTTCTATTTCAGAAATGTATTCAATGCAAGTTCCTTGAAATATATTATATTTAAAATAGCCACATGTAAATAAGTGTATTTGCCAAGACAGGGCTTCACAAGGTGGCATGATCTTTACTAAAAACACCACGTAAACCTATCACATTTCTGACATAGAAAATTTACAGTAAATTAACAAGATAAACTAAATCTTAACTAGGGTTCTCTTAGTTTAATTAAGATATGGTTAACTTATACATTAAAAACCTCTCAGGAGTAGGAAAAGTATAATAACAATTGAACAAATACAAACATCATTCTTTTGTATTTCTAGTGAGATTTCATTGAACACTTTAATTATGAATTTAATCCCCAGATTACAATACTTCTTGCTAGCCATCACTGTAACAATGTACTTTAAGATAGATTTTTTTCTTAATATTTTAGTGTGTTACATGTCATTGATTTGTCATGTCTGAACATCCAGCGAATAATCACTTTATATAATATTTTAAAATACTAATGACAGACATTATAAGTATATTCTAAATATGTATTAACTTATTTAATGAAATTGTGCAGCGACCTTCACAAAAGAAGCAAATGTGGCTTTCAAGGCATGGAAAGCACAGTAAAAGTATTAATTATAATATTTAAAATTGACTTCAAATAATTGCTATTATTGCTCTCATCATGGAAAATAGCAACATATATTAAACTATTAATTCAAAACATAAAATGTAATATGTATAGTGAAGAATTAGGAAAACTTGTGAAAGGAAATTATGATAATAATTAAACTGTAACTAAGACTAAACTATGTAAAATAATCTATTTGATTTATTCAGATTTATTCCTGTTACTTAAAATTCATATATACGTATATACATGCATATACGTAATCTATCCTATATTTTACTTAAAAAGTAAGCTGTAAATATAGTCAGCCAATAATTTATCAGTGGAATAAACCAGTTTTTAAAAAGAAATATTTCCAGTCATTACAAAACTGTCTTATCTTGAGTGCATGTGTCTGTGCATGAAAATAAAAGGGAAGATAAATTCAGAACCATTGGATCAACTTTCCATTTTGTAAGAAGCCTGTGGAATTCATCCAAGCATGTATCTGCCTAGGATGTCAAAGAAAGATGAGAAATGACATTTTAGCTCTATTCCTGGATGAAACATGAAAATTCAAAGAAGTGGTAATATATATTTTGATGATGTTAAAAAATTGAATTTCTCAAAAAGTTTTGTTTGATATCATTTTGGAAAAAATATGATTTGTTCTGTCTATTGTATTGAGCTCCTAAAGAGTTTCCTCTTTGACACTTTTTTCCTGGAGAAAAATCATAAAATTCTGCAATCAAATTTGGATAACAAATAATTATTCGTAAACCTGTATTCCATACATTCATATTATAGAGAATTATATATAATTACTTTTCATAAGCAAGAGCAAGGTTTCATATGAATTATTAGAGTTGAATGTCTAAATGACTGATTCTTAAAATCAAAATCTTATATGTCTTTTGTGCAAAATTTTGAGGAGAAAAGGATGACATCTAACATTGTATATACGAAAAGGCACATCTAATAATAACATATATCATTAATTCTGAATGACATTTTATTTAGACATGATTTTCAGTATGCAAATATTTCTCCACAGGGAAATGATGTATAGGCAATCCCCAAAATTTTAATGATTATTTTCAAATAATTTTAAAATGAATTACTGACAATGACAACATATTTAAGTCCTTAAGCTGTAATACAGCAACATACCATGTAGCATCAAAGCTTTAAATTTTCAATACAAAGCAATTGAAAGCAACATTATTAAATTTGAACCAATAATTTAAATGCATTGTAAAACATCCAGCACAGAGCAAAGGAAATACCACCCCCTGAGTCTTGAAAGACAAGTGCTTCCTGAAAATATCTTCCACTCTATTACAACAGGTGTGTATGTTAGTCAACTTTCAACATGGGTCAAGAGTGAGTTTCACATACCATATGGCTCTAAAACATGCCAAGTCTCTTCCAAGAATAGGTTCATGAGGACATCCTGATCTCATTATACTCTTTATCCCCGCTTATATCAAGGTCCAAAAGTCTCAGGTCTCTCTTCATCTTGGAGACTTGAATTGCCATAAGGTTCTGCACATTCTCTATTCTAACTCCACTTTCATGTCTCTCCAACTTCTGAAATCATCTCATTGGGTCTACAGTCCCTCATTATTAAAATGCCCTCCATCTCTTCTCTTTTCTCTAACTTTGACCCTTTGGAGGTCAATATTTAACAAGAGAAAACAGCTTCTTCTGTAGCTCTCTAAATTGGTAATATCATTTTCTCCAACAAGCTTTACATCAGTAGACAAGGAAGTTAAGTATTTCTTTGTCTTGTTCCTCATTGTAACTTCCAGAAAATTATCTTTCCCTCCTTACTAAAACTCTCAGCAATGTGTCTGATGGTATTAGCTTAAATATCTACAACACCCCTGCTGTTGTCATCCGACCCATGTGCCAGTCATCCTTCATTTCAGTTATCACACCATGTATATTTGTAGTCTCTTCAAAACTACCCTTGTCTTATTTTTGAGAATTTCAATCTATAGTTAGATGATACTTTGGAAATTCAAGTATCTCAGTATCTTTAATTCTTCTGTTCTAATATTATTTTCTCTACCGTACCGCAGCTTCTCTCTCCTATGGTCATGCCTTACAGGTCATCATTATCACGAACTACAGCCCCTCTATAATTTAAATGTCATGGATCCCTTTGTCTAACCAGCATCTTCTTTCATTTCAGTTTATTTCAGTTCGCTCTCTGTAGTATCCCAAGCACATTTATTCTTCATTTTCATGAATACTTCTAATCCATGGATTCTACTAGGTTTTCATTGTCCTTCATTCCATATTTATCCTACCTTCCTTCTTTACCTGGTTTCAATTTCATTGTCAGTCATCATCATTACTCCTTTGTATACATCATCATTTTTCTTGCCTTTGTCTTTTTTATGTGTTAAATTAGAATGTTTGCTCACTCCATGCTTCTACTTATGCCATCTAATGTATCTAGAAGAACACACTCCAAAATACTGGGTGACATTCCTTTAAATTTATGCTTACTGGCCTCATTAATGCTGCATTAAAATGACTCAATAGTTCTTTTGTCCAAATCTTCTACATGACGATTTCACACATTGTTTTCACTTCTCCTGCTAACAACCCCTTCTTCATCATTCCCACTTCTAGGTGATGAACTTATTTCTTGCTTAGCTGGACCAAGTCAATGAAGAATTTCTACAGACTCCCATCATCACAACATCCAGCTGCTAATAACACTGCATTTAACAACTCCATAGGTCACAATTCCTGTTTCATTTTATGTGAATGGTACTCACCAGTGTCAAACTCCAGATAATATACTTTTGCTGTTTCGAACTCCCTTCCTCCAATTCTCTCATAAATCTATGTCAGTGGGCTTTTTGCTCCCACTGCTCAACCCAAAGCTCTTCTTATTAACCTTCATGTTGCTAAATCAAATGGTAACTTCTTAATCTTTATATTACTTTACCTATAGGTAAAATTTTACAAATATGAACTCTTCTTTCCTTCTTGAAATACATTATTGACTTGGATTCCAAGTCATCATATCCTATTGGTTTTCCTATTACCTTATTGATTACCTCTCTTTAGTCTGTTTTACTGGTTTCCCCCTTTTCTTTCTTATTTCTTAATTTTGAAAGACTTTAGGGCTCAGCTCCTGATCCAATCCTGACTTCTGTTCATATTGACTCATTTGGTTATCTTATTCAGGTTCTTGCTTTTAAATGCCATCTGCATGTATGTAAATGACTACCACATTTGCGTACAACCCAGAGTCCTACACTATGTTCAAATTATATAAATAACTTCATATTCAATTTTCTGTTTTAGAAATATGTTTAAAAGTTTTGTATCTGAACAACAGCAAGAAGTCTATATTTCTCATTTTATCATTCATAAATTTATAAATTACCAATTTCTGATTAAAGAAACTTTTAAAAATGTCAAATATGCTCAATTTGGTAAAAATTATTTCAAATTGACAGATATTATCATAGATAACATATGCTTTTTTCACTACCAGATATTTCATATTTAATGTGTCATGAACTCATGCCCAAAATGTCCTATCCCTGTGGTCTTGGCCACCTCAGGGAACTCTGTCCTTGAAGATGTTCAAGGCAATGAATGTGAAAACCTACTTGATTTATCTCCTTTTCTCAAAGCATACCTAGAATCTGTCAACAAATCCTGTTAACTCTACCTTCAAAATATATTCAGAAACTAATTATTTTAATTATTTCTACTCAATTCTATTCACTTTCACCTCCTCAGAGATACTATCTGTCCCCAAAATTACTGCATTAGCATCCTAACTTTCACCCTAACTCCACATTTTCTCCTCCTACATTTTCTTCCCAAGCTTACAGCCACAGTCATTATGTCACTCCTCTGCTTTAAAAGCCTTCATCTGCTTTCTACATTACATAAAATAAAATTCAAAATCCTTAAAATAACTAACAGATTTATACAGGAGTTGACTTTTAGCTAGAAAATTATACAATGTCACTCAGTTAATTTTAAAACGTACACATAAATCTTCACATAGAGCAAACAAGTAAAACAAAACATAAAATCTAGCTATAAAATTATAGGTATAAAATAATATAACAGCATTTACTTCAAGGTACATATTATGGACCCTTAAAAGGAGTAGTAAGCTGGTTTAGCTGACAGTTGCAATGATCAAGTTCTCAGGGTGTAGTTCACAGAATAACTTTATGATAAATTTTGTATTACCTCAGGTTGCCTTATAATTAGGCTGCATTACCTGAGGTTGCTTACAAATAGGAAATTAGTATATAGATTACATTTCAATGACTAAGGCTTAGAGAAATCAATAACACTGACACCAGTATAACAAATTAAATGTCAACACATAAAATGCTTATTTATAAGACTACATACTGTAACAAAATAGGATTTGTCCCATAAATACAAAGCTACTTACATATGATGTCTCCTAACTAAATATCAAATAGATATAGTGAAGACATTTGAAAATATGAATTACTCATTCAACTGAAACATTTGAAAAGACAATCAAAATCTTTTTTTATAAAGTTAAAGATTACTTTTAAAAGACAGTCAATATCATATTTAATGGGAAGTTGAAAATCAAACGTTCAGTTAAATCACTCATATCATCTACAACAACAAGAAAGATTTGTATTTATAATATAAAATATGATACGCATCCAAACCTTCACAGAATATGAAGGTATCATGTTAAGAAACGAAACAACATGGTCATTGTCATATTCCTGATATAAAGGAATGCCTGAGGTTGGGTGATTTGTAGAGAAAAAAAAAATTATTTGGCCAAGTTTTACAGTCTCTACGAGAAGCGTGGTGCCAGTTTCTGCTTAAGGTGGGTGTCTCAGGCTGCTTCCACTCATGGTCAAGGTGAAGGGGCACAAGAGAAAAAGGAAGAGAGATGGGAGAGGTGCCAGGATCTTTTTACCAAACAGTTCTCATGGGAACTACTTGACCTTGAATTCTTCTTCCCTCCACCCCCAAGGAAAATGTTAATCTATTTATGAGAGATCTGCTCATCACTCAAACACCTCCTGTGAGTCTCCTGCCTCCAAAATTGGTATCAAATTTGAACCTGAGTTGTGGGGATACAATGTCCAAATTATAGTAGTAATCAAAAGAAACAAATGAATGATTGAATAGATACATACATATGTAGATAAAGACGTTGGAAAGGAGTATACTAGATTGTTATCTGTTGTTGGCATTGGTTGATACAAAATTGGGTAGTTTTTAAAGTATAATTTGCTGATTCTTTCTATTAATTAAAATTATATGTGCTTTATATTTACAATGATACTCAAAAAATAATGGATGTGTATAAGTACTACAGACTTTTGTATGACTTTTGTATGCTTATTTTGTCTTGTAGCTTTCCTGAAGTTGTTCATAATTTTAAAGGTTTCTTTCTGAAGTCTTTGATTTTTCCATATATTAGATTATGTGACTGAAAAGAGGGACAATTAGTTTTTCTCTTTTCCAATCTGGATACCTTTTAGTTCTTTCTCTTGACTGATTGCTCTGACTAGAACTTCCAAAACTGTGTTTAATGAGAATAGTGAGGCCGGGCACGGTGGCTCAAGCCTGTAATCCCAGCGCTTTGGGAGGCCGAGATGGGCGGATCACAAGGTCAGGAGATCGAGACCATCCTGGCTAACACAGTGAAACCCCGTCTCTACTAAAAAATACAAAAAACTAGCTG
>NW_016822964.1:0-2650 GCF_001698545.2 Rhinopithecus bieti | reverse complement strand
AAAAAAAAAAAAAAAAAAAAGACAGAGAATAGTGAAAGTGTGCACCCTCGTGTAGTTTCACTTCTTAGAGAAAATGTTTTCAGCTTTTCCACATTTAGTATGATGTTAGCTAGTTAATACATAAATTAAGAATGGAATCCCACTTACAATAGCTACAAGAAAAATAAAATGAAGTATCAATCAATAAATTTAACCTGGAAGGTGAAAGACCTGTACTAGAAAAATTGCAAAACACTGATGAAATAAATTGAAGAGGGCACAAAAAAATGAAAAGATGTCTCATGCTCATGGATTGGAAACATTAGTATTGTTAAGATTACCATACTACCCAAAACAATCTATAGGTTCAATGTAATCCTTATCGAAAGACCAGTGACCTTATTTGCCGAAAGAAAAAAAAAATTCTTAAATTGTTGTGAGTACAAAAGACCCCAAATAACCAAAGTAATACTAAGCAAAAAGAACAAAGCTAGAAGTATTACACTACTTGACTTCAAAATATACTATGAAGCTGTAGTAATATAAACAGCATGATATTGGTATAAAACAGATATATAGACCAAAGAAACAGAATAGAGAACCCAGAAATAAATCCATGTGCTTATATCCAAGTCATTTTAAACAAACGTGCTAACAACATACACTGGGGAAAGGGCACCCTCATCAATAAATGGAATGGGGAAAGTTGGGTATCTGGACGTAGAAGAAAGAAACTAGACCCCTATCTTTCACCATATACAAATCTCAATTTAAAACGGATTGAAGACTTTAATGTAAACCTGAAACTATAAAACTACTAGAAGAAAACAGTGGAGTGATTAGGACATTGGTTTAGGCAGCAATTTTATGGTTAACACAAAAAATCACAGGTAACAAAAGCAAAAATAGGCCGGGTGCGGTGGCTCAAGCCTGTAATCCCAGCACTTTGGGAGGCCGAGAAGGGCGGATCACGAGGTCAAGAGATCGAGACCATACTGGCAAACACGGTGAAACCCCGTCTCTACTAAAAAAAAATACAAAAAACTAGCCGGGCGAGGTGGCAGGTGCCTGTAATCATAGCTACTCGGGAGGCTGAGGCAGGAGAATGGCGTGAACCCGGGAGGCGGAGCTTGCAGTGAGCTGAGATCCGGCCACTGCACTCCAGCCTGGGCGACAGAGCGAGACTCCATCTCAAAAAAAAAAAAAAAAAAAAAAGCAAAATAGACAAAAGGGACTATATTAAACTAAAAAGCTTTATACAACAAATAAGACAATAGAAGGAGTGAAGAAATAACCAACAAGATGGTAGAAAACATTTATAACTATTCATCCAAAAAGGAACTGATTTCCAGAATACACAAGAAACTCAAACAACTCAACAGCAAACACACACACACGCAAATGTGTCAAACAGTGGATGAAATATCTGAATGGATATGTCTTCATAAGAAGACATACCAATACCATTTTCACATCAACAGGTATATGAAAAAAATGCTCAGCATCATAAATCATCAGAGGAATGCAAATTAAAACCACAATGAGATATTATCTCGCCCCAGTCAGAATGGCTACTACAAAAGACAAAAAAAAAAAAAAAAAATGCTGGTGAGAATACAGAGAAAAGAGAACTCACATACACTGGTGACAGGAATGTAAATTGTTACATATATTATGAAAAGTATTATAGTATGGAGGTTTTCTCAAAAAACTAAAAATAGAACTACCATCCCATCCAGCAATCCCAGTAGTTGGTATTTATCCAAAGGAAAGGAAATCAGTGTGTCAAATGGTTACCTGTACCCCTATGTTTACTGCAGCACTTTCACAAGAGCAAAGATATGGAATTGCCTAAGTGTCCATCAACAGTTAAATGGATAAAGAAAATGTGATGCATCTACTCCATGAAATACTATTCCATCATTTAAAATAAAATGAAATTCTGTAATTCACAGCAACATGGGTGAACCTGGACGACATTATGTTAAGTAAAATAAATCAGTCATATAAATATATATATCACATATTCTCACTCACACATGGAAGCTACAAACGTTGATCTCATGGAGGTAGAGCGTGGAATGAAAGTTACTAGATGTGGAGAATGGAGGGGTGGGGAAAATGAAGAATGCAATTAGCTGAAATAATTTCTACTGTTCAATACCACAGCAGGGTGATTACAAATTAACAATAATTAATAGTATATTTCAAAATAGCTAGCAGTGAAGATTTGAAATGTTGGCAACATAAAAATAAAATTTTCAAATGATGAATATGCAAAATACCCTGATTTGATCATTATAATTTGTATATATGTATCAAAATATCACCCATAACCCATAAATATGCAGTTATTATATATCAACTTTTTTTAATTGATAAAGAAACTGAACTTGTTTTCATAGATATTTTCCCCTCAAAGTTACTGCGATCTTTTCTTTCACTTAAAGTAGATTTTCCTTTTCTGGTAAAAAGAGTTAAGAATGTATAATCCTATTTAAATACATATTTTGTTGTTTCAAGTCATGATATCATTACACATGTCAAAGTTTTAAAATAATATCCTTTTAAAAGTATGTTAAAGAAATTTAATAGACTTATCGAATTCCAAATTTGCTACTGATGCACAGCAGGAATACAATAGACACGACACAAACAAATTTAATTGTAT
>NW_016822963.1:53939-78290 GCF_001698545.2 Rhinopithecus bieti | reverse complement strand
AGCAAAACAAAATAAAATATTCCAAGAATCACATCCCTTCACTCTAGAACTGACAGACCCTTTCTCTGCCATTTTCGTTGGATTCATTTCTCCCCCTCCTCCTAGTCCCACTAACCATCCATTATTGTTGAAATGTCTAGGAGCTATGACTTCAGGCTGCAGTCTTTGGGCATCATGTAAGTGATTGGGGTCCCCTGGTGGCTTGGAGGACCCTGATGTTTGCCCTCTAGATTTATTTGCGAAGTGTTGGGCTAGACCCAGCCTAATCCCTGCTCACAGCTAGGCCTGCTAAAGAAGACTGGAAAGAAGCTGTACTTAGTGGAGTCAGTCAGAAGTTTGTCCACTACCCTCGGAAAAAAACAAAAAGAAGGTTCTTACTATCACCAGATCTGGGCCAGTCAAAGCAAATTTGAGAAGCTGGAAACATTTGTCTTTGGAGTTCCATTGACTGTTTTAGAGACCCCCATTTTTTCCCTCTGTGTTCTAGGTCTAGATACCCTAGAAAGCACCTTAAATTATAAAGTCATATTTTCCAAACTCTTTCAGGGACTGCTAGATCAATGAGATATTAATAGGCGTTTTGTGAACGATGAATTCCCTGACAAGTATGTTTAAGAAACTCTTTTTTCCTTTGGGAGGCCGAGGTGGGCGGATCACGAGGCCAGGAGATCGAGACCATCCTGGCTAACATGGTGAACCCCTGTCTCTACTAAAAATGCAAAAAATTAGTGGGGCATGGTGGCGGGCACCTGTACTCCCAGCTACTCAGGAGGCTGAGGCAGGAGAATGACGTGAACCTGGGAGGCAAAAGTTGCAGTGAGCCGAGATTGTGCCACTGCACTCCAGCCTGGGGGACAGAGCGAGACTCTGTCTCAAAAAAGAAAAAATAGAAACTTTTTTTTTTTTTGAGACGGGGTCTTGCTTTGTCACCCCTGCTGGAGTGGAGTGGTANTTCACCTCATTTCCCTTTTAAAATACATCCAATAATCCCACTTTAAAGTGCTTGCTTATATGATTGATTTTTTGAGACGGGGTCTTGCTTTGTCACCCCTGCTGGAGTGCAGTGGTACAATCACAGCTCACTACAGCCTTGAACTTCTGGGCTCAAGTGATTTTCTTGACTCAGCTTCCCAAGTAATTGGGACTACAGGCACATGCCACCATGCCCATCTAATTTTTAGATTTTTTGTAAAGACAGAGTCTCACTACATTGTCCAGGTTGGTTTCGAACTACTGGGCTTAAGCGATCCTCCCTCCTTAGCCTCCAAAAGATGACAAGCTTGAGCCACTATACCTGGCCAAGAAACTTTTTAAAAAAAAAAAAAAATTATTTTAGGTTTAGGAGTACACACACAGGTTTGTGATACAGGTAAACAGCATGTCATAGGGGTTTGTTGTACAGATTATTTTGTCACCCAGGTAATAAGCATAGTACTTAACAGGTAGTTTTTTGATCCTTTCCTTCCTCCTGTCCTCCTCCCTCAAGTAGGCCCTGGTGTCTATTGTCCCCTTCTTTGTGTCCATGTGTTCTTGTTGTTTAGCTACCACTTATGCAAGTAAGAACATGTGGTATTTGGTTTTCTGTTCCTGCATAAATTCACTCAGGATAATGGCCTCCAGCTCCATCCATGTTGCTGAAAAGGACATGATCTCATTCTTTTTTATGGCTGCATAGTATTCCATGGTGTATATGTACTGCATTTTTTTCAATCCAGTCTATTATAGATGGGCATTTAGCTTGATTCCATGTTTTTGCTGTTGTGAATAGTGCTGCAATGAACAGAAGCATGCATATGTCTTTATGGTAGAATGATTTATATTTCTTTGAGTATATGCCCAAAATGGGATAACTAGGTGAGAAACTCTTTATAATGTGCTATGTCCCCCTATCGGAAATGTACAATGTCAATTAGCAATAAAGATTCTGAGAAGCCCTGCAATTACAAATACCTGTCTCTTTTATTTAACTCAGTTTTTCCTATATTTCTTCATCCATGAAGCACTTTCTTCACATAATAGCTGATAATGTATTGCAAAACTACTATTCCATGAAGTTCAATTGTAGATTAAGAGGAAGTTCCCAAAGACATGCAAACATTTTGATACCACTTGGAAATTTTGTAGGGGTTGGCATCTTGTCACAGATTTGTGACTTTGAGTAACTCATCTGTGTAGCAATGTAACTTTCTCTATAACTGATTTCAACCTGTTCACGAATCCCCATTTCCACTGATGAAGAAATTACTAAACCTTGCCTCTTTAAGATGACTCATTCTTTTCTGGTTAAAAACTTAATTTATTTTGGGTAAATAATTACTCATTTGGCTCCACATTCAGCTAGTGCATTTCAAGTTTAATATCCCTGTCAATTTGGGCAGGGTAGTGCATGCCTGTAGTCTCAGTTACTCAGGAGGCTGAGGCAGGAGGATCCCTGGAGCCCAGGAGTTTGAGGCCTGACTGGGCAACATAGTGAGATCTCCGTCTATAATACACACACACACACACACACACACACACACACACACACCCCTATCAAGGCTGTTCTCAACTCAAGAATTTTCTTCCCCACCACACTTCCTACTTTCCTTACCCCTTTTCCCATCTCTTTTCTCTTCTTCCAATTTCTCCTCTTCTTCCCCTCTCCTCTTTTCTTCTTTCTCCTCCTTGAGGACTGCAGTTTTGTAGGAAGCAATTCCCCTGTACGGGTAGCTGTTTTGCCACATTGCATGCCCAGAGCAGAGTATGTCATTGAGACCATTGTATTATTCAGAAACACGTAAGGAAATCATGTTAATTATTTTTATTTCCTCCTGAGAAAAGTGTATCTTAGAGGTAAAAAAGCAGAGTGACTGGACACTCTCATGATTTCAGGTAATTATAAGAAATAAATAAAAATCTCTTAAAAATTTGCTTTAATATAGGCTGGGCATGGTGGCTCAGGCCTGTAATCCCAGCACTTTGGGAGGCCGAGGTGGGTGGATCACCTGAGGTCAGGAGTTTGAGACCAGCCTGGCCAACATTGTGAAATCCCATCTCTACTAAAAATACAAAAATTATCTGGGCGTGGTGGCATACTCCTGTAATTCCAGCTACTCAGGAGGCTGAGGCAGGAGAATCGCTTGAACTCGGGAGGCGGAGATTGCAAGGTTGCAATGAGTCAAGATCATGCCATTGCACTCCAGCCTGAGTGACAGAGTGAGTCTCCCTCCCTCCCAACATTTTTTTTTGCTTTAATATAGGAAGTATAGCAAAACTCATCACATTGAATATTTCATGGACATCAACCATAATGCCACACCATTGCAGGGAAGTTGAGAAACATTATTTGTAATTATTTTTCATTTTATCGTAGGAAGCTTTAATCCAATTTCTTTATACAACTGGTGAAAAGCTCTGTGTATCTAAGATGACACCAGCAGATTGAACAATATGGAAGGTAACTGAGTTTTGTATATGAAGGCAAACTAAACTAACTCACAGGAATCTGTTATTTATATGATGTAGGATCTGGCTTTGTTATTCTGTAAAATGCCTGCTATTTGTGTTCATATTTTTTTCTGTTCTGTAGGGGTTTTCAGGAGGTAAGTTAACAAATACCTGTTGTTTTAAGAAAATTATTTAAAGAAATTGATTTTTGTGTGTATAGGCCAACTACTGCAGCAGGCATTGAACCCATGTTTTTCTTTCATCCTGTTCACATAATCAACTAAGAGATCTAAACCTCTGTCCACGAGTGGGGATGAAACTGCAAAGGATGATGGTAGGGAAGTGTAAAGTCAGTCACCACCACATCACGGGGGATCTCTCTTTTCTAAAATAATCTCTCTAATAGATACACTTTGTCAATTAAAATCTAGGAGAACATGGCCAGGGGTGTTGGCTCATGCCTGTAATCCCAGCACTTTGGGAGGCCGAGGTGGGTGGATCTCTTGAGGTCAGGAGTCCGAGATCAGCCTGGTCAACATGGTGAAACTCTGTCTCTACTAAAAATACAAAAATTAGCTGGGCATGGTGGCGAGTGTCTGTAATCCCAGCTACTGAGGAGGCTAAGGCATGAGAATTGCTTGAATTCAGGAGGCAGAGGTTGTAGTGAGCCAAGATCATGCCACTACACTGCAGCCTGGGCAACACACAGGGAGACACCATCTTAAAAAAAAATCTAGGAGAACATAACAAGGCAGATGAAGAAAATCTATCTACAATATTCAATAAGTTGCATGGATTTTGGAGTAGAAATGTTTTTGTACTCACAAACCTATGTAGTCATCCGAGGTTCATGTGTTTAAAGAAGTGACAATGTTAACTGAGAGATGGATAAAGTGAGAAAATCCTGCTTACTCCGAGTGGGTGTCTCACCTGCTCCTAACCAAACACTGGACAAAGATCTCAATGGCCAGGCTCTTCCCCACTCATCAGAAGTAAAGACTTGAAACTGATTTTCAGAACATTGTCTCTTCATATAATGATGCTTAACTGTTGTTCTGAAAGCTCTGAAGTTTGAGCTGAACCTGGTAATCAGTACAGATCATGTTGAATACCCAAGACTTAGGGCTCAGAGTGACTTGGATGCCCATCCCACCTGATATGGTTTGGATCTGTGTACCAACCAAATCTAATATAGAATTGTAATCCCCAGTGTTGGAGGTGGGGCCCAGTGGGAGGTGATTGGATCATGGGGGTGGTCCTTCATGGATGGCTTAGCACCATACCCTCAGTGCTGTTCTCATAATAGTGAGTGAGTTATCTTGACATCTGGTTGTTTAAAAATGCATACCACCTCCCCCCTCTCTCTTGCTCCTACTCTACCATGTGAAAAGCCTGGGTCCCCTTTCACCTTCCTTCATGACTGCAAGTTTCCAGAGGCCTCCCCAGAAGCCGAGCAGATAGCTTCATGTTTCCTGTACAGTCTGTGGAACTGTTAGCCAATTAAACTTCTTTTCTTTATAAATTACCCAGTTTCAGGTATTTCTTTATAGCAACGTGAGAACGAACTAATACACCACCTCTGCAGCTGGCCAGCTCTCTGAACCTGGGCAAGTGGTTTAACCTCAGTTTTGTCATTTTTTAAAATGGGGATAACAAGAGTAACTTTTTTTGTTGTAACAACTTATTTAGGTAAGGAATGCAAATCCCTGAGCACTTAGGAACATGTCTATATGTTAGCTAGTGGAGAGCAGTAGGGAGTAGCAGTGGGTCCCACCAAAATCTGTGTATATGGATACTTGATAAACTCCAAAGCCCAGGGCTACTTTGGGATTACTGGAACCAATACAAACCCGAGTCACTCTGAAGACAGGCCTAGGTCTGTTCCCTAGTGAGAAGGCAGTCCCAGGTCCACACCTCCAGGAGGACAAGCAGCCTGAATGATCAATGACTTTGCTTTTACTGTCTCTGAGGCCTAGATTACTTTTGGACTTAGAATCTATCTGTGGGACAGGGGTGGGAGCTGAAAGCCCCTTGAGTTTTATTGCAAAATTTATCATTCATGTTTACTTTTCTCTGGAGAAGACCCTTGATTTCATCGAATTCTCAAGCCTAGGTCTTTTCACAATCCACAAAAGCTTGAGAAGGGCTGCTCTAGTCTCTTGAAGAATGATTTACTTCCTCCCTAGAGCTCTTATTTGGGGACACAGATCCCTTCATTATTCCCTACCCCCAGCCCCAATGCTGTCTGTTCAAGCCTGCATTAGTCCATTTGCGTTGCTGTAAAGAAATACCTGAGACTGGATAATTTATAAAGAAAAGAGGTGTATTTTGGCTCGTGGTTCTGTAGGCTGTACAGGAAGCATGGTGCCAGCATCTGCTTCTGGTGAGGGTTTCAGGAAGCTTACAATCATGGCGGAAGGTGAAGCGGGAGAAGGCATTGCACAGTGAGAGAGGGAGCAAGAAAGACAGCAGGGAGGTGTCACACACTTTTAAACAACCAAATCTCACATGAACTACCAGACCAAGAATTCATTCATCAGCTAGGGGATGGCGCTAGGCCATTCATGAGGGATCTGCCCCTGGCGTGACCCAAACACCTCCCACCAGGCCCCACCTCCAACAATGGGGATTACATTTAAACACGAGATTTGCAGGGGGCAAGCATCCAAATCATCTCAATGCCCTATTCCTAGACCTGTTCCTCTGATTTTGTTTGTTCTCTTGGCATCAGCCTTACTCTCATCTCTAATCTGTCTTCTCTTAAACCTCTTTTCAAACTCTTTCCATCATTTTATCCAACCACATTTGTTCTGCCCCTGTGTCTCTGACAAACTGCTCTCTGCTGTCCCCTGCTGTTCAAACTGACAAGTTTTCTTATTTATGGTAACTACCTGGGCACTTTCCATTGAGAAATGGTTGGGGCCCAGTGCGGTGGCTCATGCCTGTAATCCCAGCAATTTGGGAGGCCAAGGCGGGTGAATCACCTGAGGTCAGGAGTTCGAGACCAGCCTGGCCAACAGGGTGAAACCCCGTCTCCACTAAAAAATGCAAAAAATTAGCTGGGCGTGATGGTGGGCACCTGTAATCCTAGCTACTTGGGAGACTGAGGCAGGAGAATCGCTTGAACCTGGGAGGCGGAGGTTGCAGTGAGCTGAGATTGCTCCACTGCACTCCAGCCTGGGTGACAGAGTGAGATTGTCTAAAAAAAAAAAAAGAGAGAGAGAGAGAAATGGTTGGTCACGTGTGTAGTTCAAGAGGCTAGCAGTGTTGGCTTATTCCTGTGGGTATGTAATTACACCGTTCTACTTCCAGAACTCCAGAAAAGACCTTTGAAATGGAGGCAATTCTCCAACAAGAAATGGAGGCAATTCTCCCACTGTTGGATGTCTGAGATGTCACATGCAGAGGAAGATAGGTTTTTAACTGAAGATTCTGATCTATGTGCAATGTCCATGAACAGAGGGGGATTATCACTCACCCACACATTAGTATCATCTATTGGAAGTTGAAAAGGTTGATATGGTGCAAGAAGGGAAAAAGAGGGTACTGAGCCAGTAGGTAGGGGCAGTAGGGAGTAAATCCACAGGGGTGAGGTGGGTGGGGAAAGAGGTATGTAACAAAGGTCCACTTCTGACTTTCCCCTTTTATGCAGGGTCTACCTGGCCCTGAATTGTTGATTTGAACATATGAATGCTTCCTGCTTTGTCCCATCACTTTATCCCTAGAAATGAAGGGCAGGGGAAGAACAACGGGGCAGCTTTTACCATCCAGCTCTAGCTACTTTGCCAAGAACAGAATGGAAAGATGGGTGCATTTATGTTTACTGAGCACCTGATATCTGCCAGTTACTAGGAATGTCCACATCATATCAGCATTAATTATTGGAGGGGGTTTGAAATAACCCACTGAACAAAGCCACAGCGTGCTAGGAGAGAAGGGAAACTAAGTCAGAAGAAAGCAGTTAGTGGGAACCAGCCAAAGGTCTCACTTAAGCATCCTGCTGTCTTCCTTATTATTTACTTTTCAGCAGATGGTGAAGCTAAGAATCAGAGTAAATGACTCTCCTAAGATCCCACAGTTGGTTTATGGTAGAGTTGTGTTTGGGTTCTCTTCTGTCAGAGAGAAGTCACATACCCTTCCTGTACCAATATGGCGTACAAACTAGAGAAAAGAGGGATGTCTGACTTTGGGTATATCTGTAGATGCGCATCAGGTGTTAAACTGCAGGTACATACATTTCCAGAGGAACTCAATTATAAAGGGAAAGACCGTAAGATACAGTGTCTCATTCCTCCTTGGCAGCTGCACATATGGGGGGAAAGCAAAAGAAAAGAAAGAAAAAGAAAAGGAAAGGAAAGAACAAAGAAAAGAAAAGAAAAGAAAAGAAAAGAAAAGAAAAGAAAAGAAAAGAAAAGAAAAGAAATGCAAGACAGCTGAAAGGCATACATTTCTGGAGAGCTCAAAAGATAAAAATGATAGTCTCGCTTGGAATTTATCTTAATGAGCAAGACTCAATCAATGGAAAGTGACAGATGGGATAATTTAAAGTTCAAGTTTCCTTCTTCTGTTTCTTTGTGTAAAAGAGAACCAACTTTTTGATCATTTTTTGCTCAGCTGTAATATTCTGCTGCATAAAGAAGATTGAACACCGAATACCACATTAATATGTTATTGGCATCTTTCTTTTTTCATATCCTACATGTTGATTGTAAAACCGTCCAGGGAGACTGATAGCTGTAATATATTACAGTTCCTCAACTTCAAATTAATTTCATAACAGTACAGTTAAGAGCCAGATATGCTTTGCTCCAAGAAGTATCTCAAAGTAGGTAATATTCTTTTTCTTTGAAGCCCTGGGTCTGGTTATTTTATTTATTAGATCACCTATCTAGACTTTACTTCCTTATGATCCATTACCTGCCTCAGTGATTACCACCATCTCTGAAATGTCCAAGCCCTGGTAAGTAGATTGAATGCCTCTCTGCACATGCCTCCAGGGTGAGCTGCACAAGCAAAGTAGGAGCTGGAGAACTGTGTGGGGTGTAAAATCTATGTCTCTCAAATTCCTATTTCACATTCAGACCTCCAGCTTGACTCAGTGGGTCTGTGTAGACAGAGTTTAAACCAATGACCACATGAAGGAACAAGGCAAGGTGATGCCCAATGACTACAAGGGCCTTAGTTGAACTCATCAGAAGAATGTCCTCCTCCTCCCCTCTAGCCCAAGTTCTCTTACCTGAAGAGAATGGATCAGAGCACTCTGTCCTTCTGTCTCTCATCTGGGGGCAGCAGTTGTGAAGAAAGGGACATGATCACCTTTCTGTCTCACCTGTGGGTCTTGGAATCCCTTTAGCTGCCACAAAGGATCAAAAATGCGCCCCATTTTTCCACCCTTTTCTTTAGAGTTGTGCTGTCCAATATGGTAGCCAGTAGCCACTTGTGCCCATTTAAATGTAACTTACTTGAAATTAAATTCAATTAAAATTAAATTGATTAAAGTTAAGCTCCTCAGCTGGGTGCAGTGGCTCACACCTGTAATCCCAGCACTTTGGGAGCCTGAGGCAGGTGGATCACCTGAGGTCAGGAGTTCAAGACCAGCTTGGCCAACATGGTGAAACCCCGTCTCTACTAAAAATACAAAAAATTAGCTAGGCGTGGTGGTGGGCACCTATAATCCCAGCTACTCGGGAGGCTGAGGCAAGAGAATTGCTTGAACCCAACCCAGGAGGCAGAAGTTGCAGTGAGCCAAGATCGCACCATTGCACTACAGCCTGGGCAACAAGAGTGAAACTCTGTCTCAAAAAATAAAATTAAAATAAATAAATTAAATTAAATTAAACTCCTCAGTCACACTAGCCACATTTCAAGGGCTCAGTAGCTACATGCAGCTGGTGGCTATCATATTGAAGAATGCAGATAAAGAATATTACCATCATCAAAGAAGGGTGTCTTTGACAACTCTGCCGTGGACCCCAAATGACTCTGATCTTGAAGGAAGAGCAGAATATCAATAATTGCAGAAAGGAGGGAGGACATTTCAGGACAGAATTTGCAAAAACGTTCATTGGTTTTGTGTGGTACAAAGCCCTTGAAAGAAGCAAATTTAAATATTGAGTTTTCTATAGTAGTCTCAATTTTATAGGAATGTTCAGAAAGAATGAAGAGTATCCAAAAATGATGTATAATGCAACTATGTAAAATAAAATTAAAAATGAGGTAGGGAAAGTGAAATAAAGGACTTTCCATGGGTGTAAATGCATAATTAAATCTTTCCCCACATTTAAGTTCAGCTAAGTTTTTTTCCAGTCAGTGTTCTAATTGTTTTGTTTAGAAAATATGCTCACTATAACTATGAAATTTATTATTATTAATAATCATCATCATCAAATTTCATACCCTGAGTTAACACGTACTTGTTCACTCAAATATTTTTAAGCACCTACTATGTATCAGAAATTCTTCTAGGCCTTTGGGATATATCAGTAAACTGGCTAAACTAAAGCTTCTGCATGCAGAAGCTTATATCCTAGTGGGTAGAGATAGAAAGCAAACAATAAACACTGTAAGTTTGGTAAACATATGGAATATCTAAGAGTGATAAGTTCCATGAAATAATAGAGCATAGTACAGGATATCCATGGTGTGGATTGATAATGTTCATGCTGGGGCAGGCAGGGGGGTTAAGCATGTTCTCCTGGATCTTTACACAGGGCCGTGTCCTTATTTTATACATGTAGAAGATGAAGTTCAGGTTGACCAAAGTTCATGCAATTATACACACATATATCATACCATGTGCTGGTAAGCATGTGGCTTACATGCCACATGGAGGGGCAATATGGCAATATGGCAGTATCTATTGCCTTTAGTAATAGCACTAATTCTATTCCCAGCTTTCTCAATGAGTCAGAATAGGCTGGATTATATTGTGGCAACAAAGAACCCCAAATTCTTAGGGTCTTATAACAGAAAAAAAGTGTATTTCTTGTTCAATCTATATGTACACATGTTCACCAAAAGTCCTGTTCATGGGATCACTATTCATAACAGCCCAGCACTTAAAATTAGGACAAAGCCCACCAATATGAATAAATGTTGGGTGAATAAAATGTGGTGTATTCACACAATGGAATACTTCACAGCAATGAAAATGGATTAACTATAACCCTTTACACTATGGATGAATCTCAAAAACATAATTTTGAGTGAAGAAAGCCTGAGAGAGTAAATACTGTATGTGGTAGGCAGATTTCTAAAATGGTCCTCCAAGATTTCATGACCCTGGTGTACACAGACCGTCTCCCAGTCATTGAATCAAACACTAATCTAGCTACCATCGAAAAGGAATTTTGCACGTGTAATTAAAGTCCCAAATCAGTTACTTTAAAATAGGGAGATTACCTAGGTGGGCCTGATTTAACCACATGACTTCCTTTAAAAGCAAAGTATATTCCTGGACTGCTTGCAGAAGCAGAAGTCGGAGAGCTGAAGCTTGAGGGAGACTGATATGAGAGAAATTCTCTGCTGCTGGCTTGAAAGTGGAGGAGGCCTTGTGACAAGGAATGTAGATGACCTCTAGTTGCTGAGTGTGACCCCTGGTTGATACCCAGCAAGAAAATAGAGACCTCTGTTCTTTAACTGCAAGGAAATGAACTCTGCCAACAACCAGTGAGCTCGGAAGAGGACCCCAGGCCCCAGATGAGATCACAGCCCTGGCTGATACCTTCATTTGAACCCCATAAGCCCCTAAGAAGGGAATCCACCCACACTGTGCCTGGAGTCTTGACCTACAGAAACTGTGAGAATAGATCTATGTTGTTTTAAGCTGCGGTATTTGTGGCAATTTGTTACATAGCAATATAAAACCAGTACACTCTGTGATTTGATTTATATAAAGTACAAAAGCAGGCCAAACTAATCTATGCTGATATAAATCAGAATAGTGGCCACTGGTGGGGATTTATTGACTGGAACAGGGCACAAGAGAGGTTTTGGAGGTGATGGCAGCATTTCTTGATATGAGGGCTAATTACATAGGTATGTTCAGTTTAGGTATGTTTCATCAATTGTACACTATGTTCACTTTTCCATGTTTATATTATAGTTCAATAAAACATCAAAAGCATACATCCAAAATATACATTTTCCTTTAAAGAAAACCCACAAAACAACATTCTTTATTTTAATATGTGTATTCATATTTGTACTTGGTTATAATAAAGGCCCCCCAAAACAAACTGAAAACAGCAGCTACCTCAGGGGAAGGGAATGGAATTGTATGGGGGTCAAGAGGAATTTTTGCACCTTCTATGATACTTGAACATTTACAAAGAGTTTCAGTCACGCCTTACTTGGATTATTAAAAATATGAAGGCAGAAAAGTATTAAAACGTATGTATAAACTGGGCATGGCGGTTCACACCTGTAATCCCAGCACTTTGAGAGGCAGAGGCGGGAGGATCGGATCACTTGAGTCCAGGTGTTCAATACACATACAACCTTGGCATGTCACCCACATGATCTGACACTGTTATCTTTGGGAAATGTCACAAGCAACTTTGTCTACTCTACTAAACAACAGCCTTCTGAAAGTCTAGGACCTTGGCTTCTTCATTTTTAAAAATTCCTCATAATGCTCCATAACAATCACATTCAGTCTAGGGCTTCACAGTTTACCCAATATTTTCACAGACACTGACTGGATCTTTACAGTAATTCTGCAAGGCTGCTGTTAGTGTCCTCACTTTATGTATGAGGAAGTGGAGTCCCTCAGGGCTGAAGAAACATGGCTAGGGTCACACAACATGTGTGGAATTTCCACTTATGACCTCTTCCTTAGCTCCCCCAAGCACACATACCAATGTCAGACAATGCCCATGGCACCTCACAACGGATCTGGGACAGAGGAGGTGCTCGAGAAATGTTAGCTTCTCCCCTTACTTGCCGATTTATGACTTAAAATGTTTTCTTTCCACTAGATTCTGCCAGGTACCCCAGTATCTTCTACATTCTCAGAAAACTTACCATCGATATAAGGAAATATAATACACCTAATATGCAAAAGCCTGAGGATAATGACTGACTAATCTGTGGCACTAGCTCTAATGCAGTGACACTCAGCGGATGGTCCACAGACATCTGGAATGACCAGAAAAGGCTCCCTAGTGAACACTGGGAGGGCCTGGAAGAGCTAATCAATCCGCACACCCACCCATTCTTTTTTGTCTTGGTCCCAGAAAGAGGAACTTTTGCTGACAAACTGTTTTGACCACCTTTTCTTGTTGTACTCAGGGCATCAGTCCCTTCCTTGTTCACAGGGTTGTATGCAAAGTGTCCTAGCCCTCCCCAACTACAAATTCCACCCTCAACCTGCAGTGACAAGGGCATGACGTGGCGGAGTCTTTCATCAAGAGAGCAGTATGTAGCCTCACAAACACAGTACGGGCTGTGTCAACATGCATAACTCAGTTGCAGAACAAATAGTTGATTTTTTTTAGACCAAGTCAATAAGCTGCTTTTCACAGGGAGAAGAGGGACCAGGATAGACACAGTTTAAACTAGAAGACACTCTGCATTTTACCCTACATGTTTCCATTGTTCTATATCTTACCAGTGGTTGGTAGCAAGTCAAAGCAAAAACTGACATTTGGTGTTCCAGAGTCTTCTGGAAGAGAGCCAGCTAATGAATTACCAGATGAACAGCTTTTGGCTCGCTTATCAAGGACAAATCTTCTGCCAGCTGAGATGCTAAGATGCTCTAGCAATAGCAAACTAACAATAACAATAACAACAACCATAATTTACCAGGATGATTGCAAGAATACAGGACAGATAATTTTCTTTGTTGACTGTAATCTGGAAATATGTTTAGTTTTGATTTTTCATCCACATTAGATGCTCATAACATGACATTCTAAACAGAGGCATTTTAGGCTGGATATCAACTGAGAATTATTTTTATTCATCATTAATTTCATCAAAACTTAACAGCTAATATAGATTTCATCAAATGATGAGGGAGATTAGCATGATATAAAAAAATTCACAACAGGGCTCACACCTGTAACCCCAGCACTTTGAGAGGCAGAGGCGGGAGGATCGGATCACTTGAGTCCAGGTGTTCAAGATCCTGTCTCTATAAATAAATAAATAAATAAATGGTGGGGCACGCCTGTGGTTCCAGCTAATCCAGAAGCTGAAGTGGGAGGATCACTTGAGCCTGGGAGGTTGAGCCTGCAGTGAGCCATGATCACGCCACTGCACTGCAGCCTGGGTGACAGAGTGAGACCCTTCTAAAAAAATCACTATAAAGATGTATTTTATTCTACAAACCTCTTTTGCTCTGCCTTATAACACTACCGTTCATCTAATACTTAGACAAAATAAGGATAGAAGATTCAGGCTGAATTGTCCCTCCTCTCCACCAATACCCCCATACTAGTCTGAAATGACAAGGTAGGAGCTCCTCTTAGCAATATTTACAGACCATTCTTCACATAAAAGAATGTAAGAACTCTCAAAAAGCTAAATAAATAGAGTACTCTAAACAAGCCCTCTTCCTGTCCTCCTTTTCTCAGAAGTCTGCTGCAAAGGCTCTTGGTCAGTGCCACAGGCTGTTCTTTTATCTCAGTAACCAGAGTGCCTTTGCAAAGCTGGCCTGGAGGTCAGGTCTCAGGCTCACTCCCCGGTATTCAGTGAATTCTGAGTCAAGTCCAAGCTTGAGTCAGCTGCCTCCATTGTAAGTCTTTTGCAATTCGATGGATAGCTTGGTCCTTATGTCTTGAGGACTGGAATCTCCTGGGCAGGGATTGGATTTCACTTTCCATGTCTACAGTGTTTGCACTAAGGTTATTAATATATTCTCTACAAGAGGGATCATATTGAGAGCAAACTGAAATTCACATAACAAAGCCTGTGGCTTGAAGCTACACTGGGCCAAGCCCCCAGGGGGATACTGGGTAACCCTGAGCAGCCAGTTACTCTTGGAGAGCATTGAGAAGTGTCCGAGTCTACTCTTTCTGGGACACGGCATCTTTCTATATTAGACCCACTCTCCCAGACTTCCCACCATACCTGGAGGTGCCCTGCAATGCCAATGAGGGAAAATGTGACCTGAGGAACAGTCATTTCCACCATGGTGTGCGGGACTCAGATGATTCTCTTTCCCAAATCTCCATTTAGAATTAATGAATGAATAATTTATACCAGGGTAAGAGTCAATAAGACTATTAAAGGAGCAGGCAACTGTAATGGAAAGAGCACACTCTCTAGGATCAGACCAGGATTTGACACTCAGTTCTGCTCTTTACTAACTCTGTGGCCTTAGGCAAGCACTTAGCCTACCAGTACCTCAGTTTCCTCCTCTGTCTCTGTACAATGGATATGATACTAATCAACAACCTTGTAAGGTATGCATGTAATACTAGAGGATAATATACATAAAAGGCCTTTTATAGGCCCTTACAGAGAATGGGTATCCAACAAATGGCAGTTACTGTTATTAAACAAAGCAGGAGAGATGTCTGGGAACTTCTTAATGTCTTTCAAATCACAGCCCTAGGTGAATGTTTATACCTACTCTAGACAAGAGTTATCCTCTTCAAATACATCATCGGATCTATACATATGTTATTTTTTTTCATTGCTTTGTTTTGTTTTTTTGAGACAGGGTCTCGCTCTGTTGCCCAGGCTGAAGTGCAGTGGCACAGTCATGGCTCGCTGCAGCCTCGACCTCCCTGGGCTCAAGCAATTCTCCCATACCAGCCTCCCAAGTAGCTGAGACTACAGGTGCATGCCACCACACCCGGCCAATGTTTTGTATTTTTCATAAAGGCAGGGTTTTGACATGTTGCCCAGGTTGGTGTTGAGCTCCTGGGCTCAAGTGATCCTCCCACCTCAGCCTCCTGGGTTGCTGGGACTAAAGGTGCATGCCACTATGCCTAGCTAATTTTTGTAATTTTGTGTATTTTGTAGAGACAGAGCTTCACCGTGTTGCCCAGGCTGTTCTAGAACTTCTAGGCTCAGCAGTGTCTTCATCTCTGCTTCCCTCTTTACTAAAATTCAGGATTTGGGCTCTCTGTCTTCTTCACTGCTCTCAGAGCATGTGCATGACAGCATGTGTCCATGTGTGCTCACACACACACACACACACACACACACACACACATAAGATCCCTCTCTGTCCAGCTCTCCTGCCTGGGATAAGGATTATCTAAGTCTCTTGACATTGTATTTTGGAACAGGACGTCTCATATTCTCCAGTCAAACTCACACACCCTGGAGCTGGATGATGATCAGGGAGACATTAGAGTTATTGTTGGCTCACAACTTAGATAGATCTGGGTTCAAGTCCCACCTCTATAATTCCTAGCTGTGTGACTGTAATATGGAACTCCAGTTTACTCATTTGTAAAGTAAGTACAACAGAAGTAACTATCTCATTGGGTTGCTGGCAATGCTAATTGAGATAGTGCATGCGAAGTGTTTAGTACAGTATCTGACATACAGCAGATGTTCAGTGTTCAGTATGGGAGCTATTATTGGCATTATTTGCCAACCATCCTGAGGTCAACCTACAGGAGACACCACTACAGCCAGCCATCCTGATCACTGTGCAGATCTCTTTGAAACTGACACCCTCGACAACAGGTACACCCCTCTCCCCGTGCCTGTTGCATTTCTAACCCTTTATTGAGTGCTACCAATTGCATTTTGTCTCTTCTCATTGGGGATTTGAATATCATCTTCTGCTTCAACTAAATCTCCCACATGATGATACCTATTAAGGCAACTTTCTTCAGTAAAGAAGATAAATGTTCAAAGTGCTTTTTACTAAGTTCATTTCCCTCTGCTGCTCTAATGCTGTAGCTTTCTGCATTTTTATGTCATTTTGTGAAATACGGATCTTGAAAATATGTATTAAAAAAGCAAGTCCTTTCTCAGGTTTTACTATAAAGCCCAGTTAAAGGCTTTAGGAGCCTCTGGTCTGGCTCTCTCTTATTAAAAATTAATTTTCATTTAGTCTATGACAAGTATGGCTTCTCTAAAGTAATTTCTCTTTTCCTGGATTATGCTTATAAGGCATTTCCTTCAAGCCCATTTGAGTGACAAATAAATCCTTTTCCTGGGAGCAACTTTGGCCTTGAAGCCTGCTTCCTTCAAATTCTTCAGGTTGACCTAAGATATAATTTTTAACTCTTGTATTTTAGTATTCGAAACTAGGACTCCCACAGAGACCAGTCAGGCAATGGGTGTGTTCCTCTCTTGCTGAGATCCCAGGGTATAAAAATAAATGGGAAACTGTGGGTCAGGCAAAGCCATTTTTGTTTTTATCATTACCATTATTAAAACCTACCTCAGGCTTTTGTGTTAGCTGGAGGTCAGTTCTTTCTTTTTGTTTTGAGATGAAGTCTTGCTCTGTTGCCCAGGCTGGAGTGCAGTGGCATGTTCTCGGCTCACTGCAGTCTCTGCTTCCCAGGTCCAAGCAATTCTCCTGCCTCAGTTTCCCAAGTAGCTGGGATTATAGGCACACACCACCACGCCCAGCTAAGTTTTGTATTTTTAGTAGAGACGGGGTTTCACCATGTTGATCAGGCTGGTCTCGAACTCTTGACCTCAGGTGATCCATCCACCTTGGCCTCCCAAATTGCTGGAATTACAGGCGTGAACTACTGTGCCTGGCCATGGAGGTAAGTTCTTGACATGACTTTTTCCCAATCTTTCAGCCTTGACTTTACCATCCAAGTCAGTAGAGGCCCAGAAGGCTTTTTTTCAACTTTCTATCTTATCCCTGTGATCTGAGAAAGTTTGCTCTTCATTTAAGTCCTTCTTCTGCTTTTGTGACTCAACGACTAACAGAGGGTCATCTTTGGTAGTGTGCTTTTGCTGACACAACAGCCAGAAGAGAGTGGTGTCCCTCCCAGCCTTCTCATTAGCTAGCATAGCTCAGATCACATAAGGTTCCTGCTGGGAGGGGTTTTCCTGGTCATCTAATGCAGCCCCTCATTTTACCGAAGTCGGCAACTAAGTCCCAGAGATTTAGTTGAGTCAAGTGACTTGAGTCAAGTGACTCACCCAGGGTCACACAATGAGCCAGAGGCAGAACTGGGACTCAAACATTGTTTTCTTGGCATCCCACTTGGTGCTTTTTCTACTCTGCCACTGTGAACTAGTGCTGACAGCCCAGGGCTCAGCCGACGGGGCTTGCTCAGCTAAGGCTCATGCAGGATCAATGCAAACTTGACCTTGTTTTTTAATCCCAACTGCTGTGGTTTGACCAGCTGCTCAAATGGAAACCCCTCCGGCCAGATCAACCATTAACTTTTGAAGCGAATGGAGCTTAAAATTAGTGTCAAGAGTTTAAAGTAGGACTTGCCCTGTAAGCTCTCCTCTTTATTTACCTATAGCTCTCTTCCATTCTCTACCTCAGCTCTCCAAGCATCTCCTCCACTGCCCTATTTTTTGTGTTTCCTAGTATCTCATGGGAAGGACCATTCATTAAGGTTAAGCAATGCCATCTACTCTTTTCTTGTTGATATATCTTGGAAGGGGACACGTGTGTATGTCCCATCCCTCAATGTGACACAGTGGATCAGAGGCTTTCCTCCTCCATGGGACATGAGCTGGGAGAGTACTGGAGAGACGTGGAGGGAGGGTAAGAAAAGACTGCAGATAAAAAAATAGGATGTGGCAAAGCCAGCCTAGGGCAAAATTAGGCCCATAGCCAGTTGCCTGTCATTAAGTATCTGTGTGTTGCTACTGTGAAGACACAACAAAGATATCAAATCAAAGATATTGAGTCAAAAGAGGTGGGAAAAAAAAAGCATTTTCTGAAGGTCTGCTTTTTCAAGGACTAGACTAAGTGTTCTCAGTAGATTATTTTAGTTAACTCGCATGACAGCCCACTGAGGTAGCCATCATTAACCTCATTTTCATGGATGAGAAAATTGAGGTTCTGATGAACTCAAAGAGCCCTAATTAAATCCCACAGGGCAATGTGCTCTCCAAACCTATGCTCTCTTCTCCTTAAAAGCACTCGTTTGAGATTGGATTCCTCTTTACTATATCCCTAAATCAGCTTTTTGGAGGTACCTGGTCAGGCTACTTTCTTCTTCTTCTTTTTTTTTTTTTCTTTTTTTGAGACAGAGTCTCACGCTGTCACCCAGGCTGGAATGCAGTAGTATGGTCATGGCTCACTGCACCCTCAATTTCTCAGGCTCAACGGATCCTCCAATCTCAGCCTCCCAAGTAGCTTGGGACCACAGGTGCATGCCACCATGCCCAGCTAATTTTTTATAATTTTTTTTTGTAGATACGGGGTTTTGCTATGTTGCCCAGGCTGGTCTCAAACTTCTGTGCTCCAGTGATCCACCTGCCTCGGCCTCCCAAAGTGTTGGAACTACAGGTGTGAGCCACCATACCCAGCCCAAGATATTTTCTAAGAGTGGAAGCTGAGGCCCAAAGAAGTGAGATGACTGTTCCAGGAGCAGTCTGGCCCACTGCCTATGGTTGCGAGGCCTTGGCTTATTGTAGCTTTAAAAGCCCTGCATGAACTGACTCTTCCATTTGTTGTCAGTGAAAAGTGGGAATTTCGGCTGGGCACAGTGGCCCACGCCTGTAATTCCAGCACTTTGGGGAGGCTGATGCGGGTGGATCACCTGCAGTCACAAGTTCGACACCAGCCTGGCCAACATGGCCAAACCCCGTCTCTACTAAAAATCCAAAAAGTAGCCAGGGATGGTGGTGCATGTCTGTAATCCCAGCTACTTGGGATGTTGAGGCATGATAATCGCTTGAACTGGGAGGTGGAGGCTGCAGTGAGCCAAGAACACACCACTGCACTCTGGCCAGGGTGACAGAGTGAGACTCCATCTCAAAAAAAGGGAATTTCACTGCTAGTGAAATACTGGGAATCCTTCATCAGGAGAGGGCCGGTCATCGGGCTGCCTGTTCACAGGGTTGGGTCTACTATGAACCCCATTCCAGTGCTTATCCTACCTTCTTAGCACATATTCATTTAGCATACACAGCACCCTGGCACCTCCTTTTTTTTTAACTCCTTGAGCCCCATGTTTTGTTAGGCTAGAAAAATAAAACTCAGTGTTTTGTGGGGAAAATAAATGACTATTGAGAGTGATGCATATAACACACCCAGCCTGTTTATAATATTAAAGCCTGAATTGCAGGACAGTGTTTTCATTAAGTACCACTATTCATTCCGTTTGGAGAGACACATAAGAACAGAAACCAATCAACTCAGTAGTTTGCATGCCTTTGATCTTTGTGACAGAATTGCCTATTATTGAGAGTATGAACGTTTTCACAAAATGAGAGACAGCTAGAAAACCAGGGTTGAAGAGAATGCTCAGGATGAGGGGAAGGCATCATCTATGCTTTCTAGAAAGAGTGTCATGCTTACTTTAATATGAAGTTTTCACTATTTCTGCTCTAATTTGAACAGGGTACCCTGCTGTCACCCTTGTAATATGGGCCCAAAACAATTGCAGCTGCTGCTGGCCTGGTGGGATCCAGTGATGCAAACGTCATAGAATGCATGTAGGACCAGGTCTAAGTCATTCCCCCGGGCTAAGGCCCTGAGTCTTTGGCAGTCCTTCAGCCTTTGAGGAAGACAGTAAAGGTAAACACGTGACAAGGAATGTCAGATCAGGAAAGTGCCCCTTGAATCACAAAGTCAACCTTGCTGTCTCTCAGATAGGGAAGTCGAGCCCAAAAGTGAGCAAGTGGCTTCCTCAGGGTCATAATATATAGGGTCTCATTAGTGTCAGAGTCAAGACATGAGCCCAGGTCTCTGGACTCCCAGGCCAGTGCTCTTGCAACTACCTCCCACTGTTGTCTCAGATTACAGGAACCAAATGCATATCTGGCCTGGTGCCGCTTAGTATGCAAGCCAGGCTGACCTTTATGCTCCCAGAATCATCAACCTTTTCATTGGAAACCACAGAAGGACGGTTCTGGGAAAATAATGAAAATCATACCACACCATAGAGACAACCAGACGCCCTGCTCAGATGACAGAGTTCTCCTCGCCTTCCAGGTACTGAATCCCAAATATATGTATACACAGCAACTCCAGTTGGTATTAGAAATAAGGAGATGGAAAACCAAAGTCTTGACAGTTCGGTCAGTTCTCTTTCTTTTTTTTTTTTTTTGCCTCCCACCCCAGTCTCTCCCCAAAAGGCCAAAATCTAGAGCATTTGAGCCTTTGTCATTCACTGCCTGAGAGGAACCAGCTCCTGGGAGCAGAGACCAGCCGAGATTACAAGAAGCCTCTTCAACACTCAGCCAAGGCCCAGCCCTGGCCTCAGGAGAACATGGCTCTTGGGAAACACGTAGGAAAATTCCCTGCTTCTCGGAAAAAAAAGCCTCTTCAATCCTGGAGGGATCTTCTGAGTTTTGTGGGACTCCCTGCTCCCCACAAAGACTGTTTTCTTATACTTCCAGGAGCCCTGATATATGAATTCCTGTATGAGAGATTCATTTCTTTGTTCCTCACAGCATGAGGGGCGGAGGAAGGGCTTCTAAATGCAAAATCCCAGAGACAGATTATATCTCAGAAACTGAACTTTACAGCCCCACCGTGTCCCTCTTGCTCTGCAACTACCAACCTCACTGGCCCTTTCTCTGAAGGTTGGACTGTGAGTGTGTGTGCATGTGTGTGGACACGTTCCTTATCACAACTCAAATGAGTAAAACCTGACTTTTCCCCGTGCTGTTTACCACCTCCTGCTTCCCTCCACCCAAGGCACTTTCTTGTGTTCCAATGCCACTAATCCCTCTTACAGTAGAAACTCCATAGTTTAGCTGCTGAGGGCTTGAATCTGTGACCCACCTGTTTCAGAAATATTTTCCTAGGGACCCAGTGAATGCCATTACATACAAAGGTGGTGTAATGGCAGGGAATCTTTATGCAGCAGCATGAGGAGAGCCACCTATTGGGTAGGCTAAAGAGGCTGACCGCAGTGAGTGGCCAAGCAGAAGGCAGGGGCAGTTGACAAGCTGAGCTGCGGGGCCACCTCCATAGCTTCCCTCTACCCTGGCTCACACCCTAAGCTGCCCTCAGGGGGAGCAGGCCCAGGCCTACCAGCCTGGGCACCAGAGGAGCTCTTGGGGAAGTTGAGAGGTCTACCTTGTAAATTACTGCATCTGGCTTCTTCGTACAAGTTCATTGGGTTTTCAGAGTGTTCCTGGAGCCTCAGGACAGGAGATGGCTGAAGGGCTAGAAATTCAAGATTCCAAAAAAATCCACTATCCTTTATGTCTGCAGCTGGACAAAGGGTCCCTCACTGTCCCCAGTATGTTTGGGGCACGTAGAAGTCTAGCCAGGGCTGGGAATTCTAGGGGGTGGTAAGGACAGGGTGCACAGCTGCAAAATTGCCTGAGAAGGGCCTGTTCCTTATTTGGCCTGTGACGCAGTTGGCACATTGAGCTTAGAGCAACAGGTAAACACAGACTCACATTTGGAGTGGCCTAAAGGTTTCTACATTTCATCCCCACGGTGACTCAGTTGGTCAAAACAGAGGACATAATTGGTCCTATCTTACAGACAAGAAAACAGGCTCAGGAGGGGCAAGTGATTATTCCAGGGTTGCCCAGCAAGGAAGTGACAGATTTCCCAGGACTTCTAGACTATTCTTAGGCTTGCCGCTTCATGGCATAGATAGAACAGGAAAGGGATGGAGCAGAGCTCAGCGAGGGAGATACTGGGAGAGCCTGTCTCCAGGAGGGACATGCCCCCACCCCAGGACTCAGCTCGTGGTCCGCATCCTCTCACTCAGTGGCCCCAGTGCCAACAGCACTGCTCAGAAACACTGCTGCCAACCGGTGCCCCTTCTGCAGCAATGGGACTGGAGGGAGTTGCACACTCAGTCACGGAAACACCAGTGTCCTGATGTACAGCAAGCCTCTTTGATCAATCAGATGGGGACAGACTGAGTCCTGAGTTCCCAGGGTCCTTTTCCTGAAGGAACATCCATTCTTTCCCTGTTAATCCCTGCATCCCTGGTCCTGCAACAGAAAAGAGCCTTTCGGACACTGGAGCTTGAGGAAGATCCGTGCCTATTTATTAGAGAAGGTGGTGTTAGTATCAGGAAATAGGTGGATGGTGCCGGGTTTCTTGGGTTCAAACCCTGGGGCTCTGCTGTGTGACCTTGGGCACGTCCCTACCCCTCTCTGGGCCTCAGTTTCCTCATGTGACACATTACCTTGGATTAGATGGTCTCACTCTGAGTTTTTAGTTATGTATCCATTCATTCAACAAACCTTTTGTGAGTCAAGCCCTCCTGCAGGCACAGGGTTTGGTACACAGGATTCAGCAAGAAGACAGTCTGTGCTCTAAAAAAGGTCAGATTCTCATTCTGTAATGCTTTTTGGTCATGCTGTCTTTTATCATGCTGACTTACCTTTTCAGAAAATGCCCCGCTTCCGCTGGAGAATGGAAATTGGCAAAGACAGACGGAAAAGCTCCAATTTGCGCCTTTGCTATTTTAGGAGAGGTTGAAATTACGAGCCAAAGTGGAGTGATGCGCTAAGCGGAGTGACCTCCGTACTCCAAGAAAAGAGAAAACCCAGGTTCTCTGCTTGTGAAGTGGCTCGAGCTCTTAGGCGTGAGGCATTATTATATAAATTCAAGCTCGCTCGTGATCCTTAGTACCCTGAGTTGCCTGAAGGGGGGAATGGCACTGCCTGCGTGTGCAGTCCGGGCGTTCGAGCCGCCGCGGCAACCGGAGCGAGGAGCGCCCGCCCGCACCACCTGTCCCCGCCAGCATTCCAGAGTAGAGGCCGAATTGGCAGCGAGCCGGCCAGGGTCGGTCGCCGCCTCAGTTCGCGCGGGCCCTCCTAGGGGTGTGTCTCACGGATTCCACTCCCGGCCGCTCCTGGACAAGCCCCGAAAGGCGTCTTCTTCCCTGGCGGGAGCCGCGTGCGCCCCGCTTTTCGCGCTGCTGTCCCGGGGCCGCCGCAGGCGGATGCACGTCCTCAGGCGACGCTGGGACCTGGGCTCCCTCTGCCGGGTCCTGCTCACTCGGGGCCTGGCCGCCCTGGGCCACTCGCTGAAGCACGTGCTCGGTGCGATCTTCTCCAAGATTTTCGGCCCCCTGGCCAGGTACGTTCTAGGTGAAAGCGGGGTTCGCGCTCCCAGGCCAGGGTGCGAAGGTGCTGTACGGGGAGCGAAGGCAGCCGCGGGGGGAGAGAAGGGCGCAAAGTTCCAGCTGGCCATTGGTGGCCAGGCTGGGGTCCCCGGAGGGGCGCGGCGCGCATTTGGCCACGCCGCGGCTCCGTCGCCACTGTTCCACTGGCACCGGCAGCGCAGCGTCTCCGCTAGCAAGTCGGGCTGCAGGCGGGCTCCTTCCTCCAGGGGAACTCTGAGCGCCCGGCTCCGAGCTCCCTCGAGGCCGCCTCCCGGGTGGGCAAGCGGGCGCGGGCGAAAGGAGGGCTTCGGGGCTTGCGGGGAGAAACCCGGACAGAGGTATGCGCTCCAAAAGGGATGGGGGCAGGAGAGCCCGGAGAGTCCGGCGGGCGGAGCGGGATGGGGATGGGAGCCACCGAGAGTGGAGCGAGACACACGGGGCCCGGACTGGGGCGTGAGTTGAGGGAGGAGTGGGGCGACTGGGCCCGGAGGGGTCCCACTGGGACGAAACCCCGCGGAGGGGCTCTGAGGAGCTCCGAAGAGCTCCGGCGGGGGGAGGGGCGAGCGGCCCGCGGGAAGGAGTCGGGGTGGGGGTGTGTGTGTGCCGCAGAAGCCACAGCGCTGAGCCTGCCGGGAAGGAAGGAAGCGGGGAAGGGAGCCGCCGCCGCCGCCGCCGCCGCTGTGGAGTACTCGGTGCGGAGGGGAGGGGGAGAGGGGCGCAGCGGCGGCTCCAGGGGGAGGGGGCGGTGCGGGGGCACGGGGAGCGCGGGCTGAGCTGCGGG
>NW_016822963.1:44091-53642 GCF_001698545.2 Rhinopithecus bieti | reverse complement strand
GTAACGAGCTTGGGTTTCCCCCAGCGTCGGGAACATGGATGAGAAATCCAACAAGCTGCTGCTAGCTTTGGTGATGCTCTTCCTATTTGCCGTGATCGTCCTCCAATACGTGTGCCCCGGCACAGAATGCCAGCTCCTCCGCCTGCAGGCGTTCAGCTCCCCGGTGCCGGACCCGTACCGCTCGGAGGATGAGAGCTCCGCCAGGTTCGTGCCCCGCTACAATTTCACCCGCGGCGACCTCCTGCGCAAGGTAGACTTCGACATCAAAGGCGATGACCTGATCGTGTTCCTGCACATCCAGAAGACCGGGGGCACCACTTTCGGCCGCCACTTGGTGCGCAACATCCAGCTGGAGCAGCCGTGCGAGTGCCGCGTGGGTCAGAAGAAATGCACTTGCCACCGACCGGGTAAGCGGGAGACCTGGCTCTTCTCCAGGTTCTCCACGGGCTGGAGCTGCGGGTTGCACGCCGACTGGACTGAGCTCACCAGCTGTGTGCCCTCCGTGGTGGACGGCAAGCGCGACGCCAGGCTGAGACCATCCAGGTGAGTGCGCTCCCGTAGTCGAGCGGGACTCGGGCCTAGGAGGACTGGGAGGCGCGGCTGCCCCATGCCGGGGACCTAGCAGGCACCCTGGCGCCCGGGCGTTTGCACCCCGACTGGGCAGGTGCTGGGCGCCCAGTAGCACACGTTCGCGGCGCTGTGTTGGCCTCAGAAAGGCTTTCCGCTCCGTCCCCGGACTGACCGTCTGTCTCTCCGCAGGGTGGCCTGCGTGATGGTTGGGAGAGCGGGAGTGGGGAGGCAGCCGAGAGGCCCGGAACAAGCGCCTCACTGGCCGCTGGGACGGGGCATCGCACTCAGTCTCCGCACTGGAGAGCCCTAAAGAGCCGCGCTGTCGGTGCAGCGTCTCTGGATACCTCCTTTCCTCTACTCTGCACCCGGGTTCCGAAGTCTCCTTTTAGCGCTCTCTTCCTCCTTTCGGCGCCCGCATTCTTCCCTCCCCCTTTTTTCTCGCTTCGTCTATTTGCCTTGTTCTCCCTCTTTCTCTCTTGTGCCCCAGATCTTGTCTGCTCCTGTTTGCTCGCTGTTTCCTTCTTTCCATTCCCCTCTTTCGCTTTTCTTCTTTTGCTCTCTTACCCTTTCTGTTTCTCTTTTCTTGCCAGACTTTTATCACCTCCCTCCTTCCCCGCTCTAGCTCTGCTCTCCCCGGGCTACTGGGTGTCCCTCTGTCGCTATTTTCCGACACCCAAGGAGAGCTCATGGTTCCCAGGCTTGCCTCTCACTATTGGCTGCATGAGAGGCATCCGTGGCTCTTTAGGAGTGCCGGGGTCACCCCGCGGACGGAAGCGCGGGTTGGGATGGTGCCCTGGACCCCATGTGGGGTTCAGCCACCAGGAGCCTCTCCTGACTTACAAAAAATATTTAAAAAGCCCGAGCCGGAGCCCCGGCATGGGGCGCTGCCAGCCCATTTTCTGTGAGCCTGGGCTGATGCGGTAAAAACTGATTTATTAATAATCTGTAGCCGGAAGCAAGGGTATTTTCCTTCCTTCAGACGCGATGTCCAGTTGCTGGAGGTCATGGAGTACTGTAAAGTGGGTGATGGTGGAGTGGGGGAAGTGAGTGCTATGGGGTGCAGTTGGTCCAGCCAGGGCTACTGTTTCGCAAGTCTCCTTAAAACAAATCTAGGCTGAAGGAGGAGTCTAGGAAGTGCACAAGGTGAGTTTCATGGCCTGGAGGCCTCTGGATAGGGTCACTGGGCCGGCAAGGACATGTCTGTGTCCCACCCCCATCCCCCCGGGTGCACTTGTTACCCTTTGCAGTTGACTGTCAGAATGCAACAACCAGTGTGGATTTTTCTGTCCAACTGCAGCAAATAGAGCCCTAGAGCCTTGACTTTCAGATTACCATTGAGATTTAGGGGGAACATCACCCCCTGCCTCTCCTCTTCACTCTCTCTTCTCTCAGTTTACAGCGTCCTTTCTCAAATGCTGGAATTGTGGCAGAATCTGTCAAACTTGTATTTCCTTTACAATACTAACAGATTTTTTTCTTCACCTCAAGAAAACCTTAGCCCCAGGACCTCAGTCCATTGGTACAGTTGTCTCAGTCATTGTCACAACAATATTCTGGTGTTTAAGAAGTTCCCAAACAATTTGGCAATATTGAAAAGAATTTGTCATACTGACAGACCTTGTAGGTGTAGTGAGAGGTGGTAATATTTAAAAAACTCTTCTGGGCAAAAGTAGAATTCCACAGCCATGACTATAGCACAGAAATGAAAACAAGGTCGTGGTCACCATGAAAGCCATGGCCTTGTCTGGAGTTCCATGGGACACATACGCCTTTACTGATCCTTTTGAACATGTAGGTCAGGGTATGTTGTCTATAAACACACATTACTAATGTGGTCTAGATTATCTGTTTGGTGGCTACTGTCCTCTGGCAGATTCCTTCCCGAATTCTCCAGAAGATAATCAGGACCCCTCAAAGCCTCTTGGATTGTCCCAATTGAAGCAAAATTATTTGAAATGACATAGGATTTTCTTGGTTATTAAAAGGGTGATGCCACAGTGCCATCTAGTCTAATCAAAGAAAAACCATGTTCTAAAAAGTCACAGTTACTGGATTTTACAGTATTTGCAAAAATGAAATAAAATTTGCTAGAGAAATGCATTGCTACCTCAAGGGTACCTTTTTATTTCATTCATTCCTGCCCACCTCCGGAAATACTCACCTTGAAGAACAGGGATAGCCTAGGGGTTCCAGAATTTCCCTGGATGTTGACAGATCCCTAGGGGTTGCAGGACCAGTTCTGTGAGTTCTGATAATCTGTAAGAACTAAGGTGTGCATGTGTGTATGAGAATGAGAGAGTGTGTGTATATGACTGTTGTATGTGTCTGTGCTAGGAGAAAATTTAGAGGTAAAGGCAGCTGCACCAGTGGTGAAATGTGGGGGTAAGAAACTGGTGCCTGGAAATGGGAGAGTCAGCTTTTGGGTGTTCCTGCGTCAAACAGCCTCTCCATGACAGCTGGTGGTCTCTGTGCTCCTCCCAACTGAGGGGAGCAACAGTTCCACCTTTCTGGCCTGGGAGTTCAGACAGCTGGGCCTTAGTTCTAGGCCAGCCACTAACCGGCCATGTGACCCTTGACCAGATCCTGTGTGGAGAGTGCACTCCAGTTTGTGATAAGCATTCATATCCCTTATCTCTGGTATTCCTCTGTAAACTTACACAATCTTCAGCAAGAGGCCAGAGTGGACAAAAGTATCCCCATTTATCAGATGAGAATGAAGCCCAAAAAGGCTAAAGGGCTTACCCCGGTCACTGAGTTTTTTTCGCGGCACTGCAGGCATCTATCTGACTGCAGTTCTGTCTGACTCCACAACCCTTGCTCTGTTGACTGCACCTTGATGAACAAGGGTTTTTTGCAAAAACACAGTAAGGTCTTTCATGTTAGTCATTCCCACAAAGTGAATGAACAGTCAATACATGTTGGCTGTTGTTATCACCTACATCATTATCATTGTCAGTCATTTTACAACATGTGAGTTTGGATGAGTTTTTGGGCCAGGGCTACCACACCCCTTGCGAGAAGAACGGATTTCTACATCCCTAAGGCTTTCTATTCACTGGGGGTAGGTCTTGTGGCTAGATTGCAGAGGGGTCTTTCATTGCCATGTTGGGAATCCCTGCAAAGCTGAGCAGGATGGGAGCGGGCTGAGGCCTGGTTGGATGAGCTGCAGTAGGAGTCTTCAGCTGCGACAGGAACCACCTACTGACTCACAGCCATTCATCCACATTAGGGGGGGTATCAGAGGCTATTGTGGCTGCAAGCCAAGACTCTGAATCCTGCTTCCAGTGCTACCTTTGGGATGCTTCTGTGCCTCCGCGGATGGTTAAGTGCTTGGGTGATATATAACTGCTGAATAGAAACGACTGTGATCACGTTGCCTGGAGAGGACAAAGAGAGAGAGAGAGAGAGTGCTTGGCTGGTGAAAAGCTCAAGCTGTTTATTAAGAATAATATTTCTTTTAAAAAATCAGAAATTGGATATCATCCATCTGCCAGTATGTTGTTTGCAGTCAAAGAAGGGTCTTGCTCATTTTAGAATTTCTGAGACCATTTTTGAAAGTGTATCCAAACATTGTTGCTCACAAGCTGTTAAAAGTCCCAAATTCTGCAGGCTTTTCTCAGGTCAAATTTCCTCTGTTTGTAGCCAACTCTAGTGTGCCATTTGTTCTGTAGGGGGAATTCAGAACTGGGCTCAAAGAAATAGCACTAGCCCCCTTCTTCATCACTAGGTATCATGCTGGCCAGCATGCACAGAATGGGGTTGAGAGGTCAGGGTCCATGGCTATACAAGTCAAATAATCTGATCATATTCACGTTGTACCCCAGACTTTTAGCATCTCTAAAAATTTTCAGTTTGGATGAGTGATTGAGCCAGGATTACCACACCCGTTGGGAGAAGAGCAGATTTCTACATCCCCGAGGTGTTTTATTCACCAGGGGTAGGTCTTGTGGCTAGATTGCAGAGGGGACTTTCATCGCCATGTTGGGAATCCCTGCAAAGCTGAGCAGGATGGGAGTAGGCTGAGGCATCTGGAAGGGTAATTAATTATCATCTTCAATCCAGCAGGATATCATTGATGGGAAAGGACTAAACAGTGTTTGTTTAGACGGAGAAAAGCTTTTTTCGGTCATTCTATTTTTTTTTTTAAATTGTGGGAAAAGCTTTCTCTTTTCATTTGTTTTTAAAAGGTGGCTCTATTTTGAAAGAGCTGTAACTATAGAGTGTGTCTACCTGATCATGCCTCACAAGCCCACGCTTTCCCTCTTTCTCTTCCTTGATTTTGCAGTGAGGCAAAATGACACAACAGGCTTGTGGTATAGGCTGAGGCATTAAGCAGAATGGACTGTTACAGCCAGTAGTCAGTACTGGTTGTGTGGTTCATCAGGCGCTAAGCTGTTGGGCTCTCAGCTTTACTTAGCTGGGGATACATTTCCTCAGCTCTCTTTGAGAGCTGTGGTACCATCTTAACTATTTCATAGAAGAGGGGGCGAAATCTACCATTACAATATCTGTAGAATGCTGGTAGTATTAATTAGCATCTTTGCATGGATGTCAAACATGGTGTTGGAGTCCTGACAAAGCTGTAAGTTCTCAGGTAGTACAAAAGGCTATTCAGAATTAATATCACTTAATAATAATTTTAGATCTGTGCTATGTGGCAATTAAAATGCTAGAGCTTGTCTTTTATGGATATCAGTCATCATCTGAGGTAGTATGAAATGACATTAAAAGAATAGCCATCCCTTTTTTTCTGTCATTCATTAAACAAGATTTTGTGAAACTGTTCATTATATTCCAGGGACGAGACATCATTCTCTGTCTCACAGAGCTTATGGTAGAACAGAATAATTTGGTACTTTAGATATTTAATTAAAAATGGATTTTGTTTGAAAACAATTTGAAAATCAGTAATGTCTTTAAAATGTCATACATTTACCAGAATATACAAAAAATAGAGAAAAGTCCATCTGTTATGTTGTAGTTTGGGTCTAATCGGCAAAGCAGATGGAGTAACTATCGTGTCTCTGGCATGGTGCTAGCAGCTAGGGGGAGATTAGAGCCAAGATGAAACCAAAAAAGCCAAGATAACCATCTTCAGCCTCAAGTCCATAAAGATTAGCATATGAAGTGCTGGACTGTGTAGTGTAGACAGGTGCTGGGAGAGGAAGTTTAGATTTTGGACAAGCTCTTTCCCCTCCCTTGGTCTTAGTGTCTTATCTATAAAATGGGAAATTTAAAAGAGGTAATTTCCAGAGCCCTTTCCTTTCTAAAGTATGAGGAACAGGTCAGAAAAAGTAGACATCCTTTTGAGAAGGCCTCTGGGAGTAGGAGAGTTGTATTAATTAGAAAGGAGGCATTGTGGGTGGGCATGGAGTCCTCATGACCTTTTGAGGTCCAGCAGCCTCACCTAGGCAGGTCTGGCCAGACCCAAAAGGTTCATGTTTGGAGAAATAATGGTTAGGGAAGTAGATGGGGTTAGGCTCCACTGTGGGGGACTTGAATGGCAATGAGCAACCCCAGTAAGTATGAGAAGCTCTTGGATGGAAAGAGTGCAAAAAAAAAAAAAAAAAAAAAAAAAAAAAAAAAAACAAACCATGAAAGTAAATAAAGGTCGAAGTCTAGGTAAAGCTATCTCCCTGATATCTAGTCTGGAATGTAGGTGGTACCTGCCATCAAAACAGAGAGATTGAGAAGGGGATCTAGTTTGGGCTGGAGGGTACTAAGGAGTCATGACTGATTCCTGTTGCCTAGATTTCTAGTGGACAGGCCTTATAAGGAGGTGACAACTGGGGCTCTGGGGCAGGTTTGGGCTCAGTCGTACATTTTATGTGGGAATCTGTGAACCCAGTTAATCTGAATTCACAATTGGCATTGTTATTTAAATGATAGCTGCAATTCACATACGGGACTCTTAGCCAAGGAAAAGGATGTTTGAATAAAGGAAAAAAGATCAGTAGTTACGATTACATAAAAATAAAATATGGTTATCTGTCAAAAAAAGCCAAAATGAAAAGGTTTCAAACTGGTAAAAATGTGCACAATTACAGCGGACACAAAGGTGAAATCTTTACTGTACAAAAAACTCTTATGAATTGATTAGAGAATCAAAGGACATGACCAGACAGTATACAACATAGAACCCCCAGCTAGTTTGCAGATATGGAAAAACTGTTTTATTTCACTGGTACTAAAGAAATGCACATTTAAACATAGAATACTTTTTTTGCTTGTCTAACCCTTATTAAAACAAACAAACAAAGCAAAACCCAACATATATCACCACCAAACAAAAAAAGTAGACAGTGCTGACAAAGGCATGGTAAATATCAAAAATCTCATACATTGTTGATGGGAATGTAACTTGAATGATCTTTTGGAAATAAATAGTATAAACACAGAATATAAAATATTTATTTCTATGACCCATAATTTCTTTTCTGGGATTTTGCAGAAAATATACTTTTATACATGCTTTCATTCATTCACTCATTTATTCATTTATTCAGCAAATATTTATTGAGTATCTGCTATCCCTGTGCTATGTGCTGAGGTTACGGGGAAGAACCAGGTAGATGTGGTCCCTGCCTTCATAGGAGTGGGAAAGATAGACAGAAAACAAATTATCAATTACTTAAAATTGTATGAAGTGCCATTGGGGGGGGGAAGTACAGGATGCTATAAGAACATACACTAGGAGGCTAACTGGAGTTATTATAAGTGCAACAAATTGGAAACAATCTGAACATCTACGTGGAGAAGAATGGTTCAAGAAATCTCAGTACATCCACTTGAAGGATTATTACAAAACCACTTAAATGTCCTTTGATAGAGCATGGAAAATTGCTAGTGATTTAATGCTAAGAGAAAAAGAGACAGAAAATTATGGACCCAGTATGACTACAATTATGTTAAAGAAAAAAAGAGAGCGAGAGAAATCATCTCCTACCCCTCCCAAATCTAAGCATAAAAGACAGAGACTGGAAGAAAAAAATACTAGAATATTAATAGATCTATTAATGATTTGTTTTCTTATTCTGCTTTTCTGAAGGTTTTGAATTAGTCTACATTATTTATATAATAACAATAAGCATTAACAATTTTTAAAATAATGTTTTACTAAGCTGTGATTGATTACACACAGGTCTACTTTTTTGGTTCCTGGCTGGCTATTTCATTAGCGTCTTGATATCCTGGGAGTCCTTAATGAGAAGAGTAGCCTCAGCCCAAATAAACCCTCAAACTGAAAGGCAGAGGTGATGAGTCAGACATTGCCTGCTGATTTTTGATAACTGGCTATTATCATATTCCCACACAATGCGTGGAAATCTTTTTATGCCAGTACGGTATAGAGCTACTTGAGTGAATTGCTATTGTTTCTTCCTCATTTATTAACTATAAATTTTAATTTATAAATTATATGGAACAGAAAGTTAATAGTGGTACAGTTGGAAATATAAGGCTTATTCTGCTCAGCCAGAGCCATCCGAGATAGTCTGGACTTTGATCTCCATGAGCTTCTTTCTTAGTGAGTTAACACCAGGGCTGATGGCCTGGCTGGAAGAGTTAAAATCTTGGGGTTGGTAAAGGGCTATAGTTCTAAACATCCATAACTGAGAGCTTAGATCAGTTAGTGTATGTGTTACTCTCGTCCAGCAGAAAAGGAGAGTTCACTTTACTAAGCAGCCCCTACTAGAGAAGTTTCACTGCCTAAGAGTATTACCCCAGTTAACCATAAATACAGTTGATTAGAAATGTCATTGTCCAACTATTCCAGTATCTGAAGGACCACTCTATACACATATAGGGAGGTGCATAATCTTATTGTTGAAACTCCGCTGAAACTACACCATAGGTACAAGTTGTTTTGACAGTGTAAAGAACGTGCTTCACAGTTGAAAAGCTAATATTGACGTTCCGTGACACACGAAATGAGGTATTTAGTCACCGAGTTTAAAAAGAAATGTTTGGATGGGAATTTCCCCTTTTCCATTAAAGGATAATGAATAATTCACTTAATGATATATGTCCTCTAAAACAGTGTCCTTGTAAGCTTACATAAATATTTGTCTAAACTTTAGTAAAATATTTGTTGGCAAAAGAGCTTTTCTCATTTTAGTAGGTATTGAACTTTGCAGATTATTCAGTTGGTCTTATTGCATCCCATTTGTTATTTCTGCCATTTTGCCTCTAAAAACTGTGTTGAAGACGTTGACACATTTCAGAGCATTACACTAAATAAATCTGTCTTGCACATTCCACTGTGCTTTTTCTGGAATATTATAAATATTCAAATATAGGCACACATGCAGATTCAAAATAAAATTTAATACATGCAAATTGTGCGTAAATTCCATATTTATAACTTGGCAATAGTTTTGAACTTGTTATCCTATGATATAAATGTATCAAATAGGAGCTCATGGGAATTATCAATAAATGTATTTTTCTGATTAAACTGTGGGCTCTTCTTCAGTCACAATTTAAGCTTCAATTCTGAGTTATATTATGAGAATAATTTGCACTTCATCTACTCTGAATTGTCAAGAATCATGTTCTTACCCAATGTAAGTGTCTGCAAAGAGTACTTCTTATTCAGTTTGATTGCTTTTTAAATTTTACTAGCGGAGATGCCCTAGTGAGTCTGAGAGAATTGGTCTGTTTCTTGTGAAGAGTTTAGTTCTAATGAATCGGTTCCATGCACTATTCTCTACGAATACAGAGCAATTGAAATGTGCAATGTATTGATTTACAGCAAATGGATTAGGCCTGTGTGCACCATTCCTTGCATTAATTGACTTTCTCCCATAACAGTACTAATAACTACAAATCTTCAGTATAGTATTAGCTTCAATTTACTCGTAAAGATCCTTGGGTTTTTGCTAACTTACTGCAGGAGAGTCAATACAAGCAAAGAGTATTTAGAAATTGACTAGGGTGACCAAGTTACATCATACAACCCAGAATTTTTTTTTTTTTTTTTT
>NW_016822963.1:41593-43472 GCF_001698545.2 Rhinopithecus bieti | reverse complement strand
CCAACCCAGAAATTTTAAAAGGGCTCTTTGATCATGGCAGCCAACTCTTCAGTTATTGCAATAAATAGGAGTACAATAAATAGGAGTTGACTAAACTCACCAGTGAAGACCTAGATTATCACAAGGGATGAAAATAAAAATCCAGCTATATGCTGTGTATAAGAGACAAAAGTAAAACATAAGAACATAAAGCACACAAAAAGGATTGGAGTAGGTACACTATGCAAACACTAGCCAGAAGTAAACTGATGTGGCTATGTTGATATCAGACAAAACAGACTTTAAGGCAGAACCATTATTGGGGATAAACAGGATCACTGTGTAATGATTAACAGTTCAGTTTTTTTTTTTCAGATAACAATTCTAAACTTGTATATGCTTAATACCATAAGTTTGAAACGTATAAAGCAAAAGTTGGCAGAGCTAAAAGCAGAAATTATAAAATCTGATTTATTTTTCAGAAATTGATAGGTAAAATGAACAAAAAATGGATAAGGATACAGAGGATTTGAACAACATGATTAACAAGCTCAATATGATGGGTATATATATACACACACATATACATCTGAAATACACATGTACACACACACACACACATGCCCACATATATATAATTTGCACCCAATTGGAAGAATACACACTCTTCTTAAGTGCATATGGAACACTTTTGAAAATAGACCATATACTGAGCCCTAAAATTAGTCATGAAAACTTCACTGAGTGAATTATCTTGTAGACCATACTATCTGATCATATGCAGTGCTTAAACATTGGGTGTTGTGTTATACCTGAGTGCATGTGAAGGAACGTTAGTAGTTTGCTATATTCGTAAGTATTATGATTCCTCCACTGACCACGTAACATTTCTTAATTGACATACAAAAGTGAAGAACTCCAAGACTTAGGTAGTTTGACCCAGGTAACTTGGCGTGATTTTCCATGAAGATCTATTACTATTTTGGGGTGCCTACTGAGCCAGGTCCTGTGCAAGGAGCATATTATGTATTTTCTCATTTAATTCTCACAACAACCCTCTGAGGTAGACTTTTTTATATATATACTTTAAGTTCTAGGGTACATGTGCACAACATGCAGATTTATTACATATGTATACACGTACCATGTTGGTGTGCTGCACCCATCAACTCGTCATTTACATTAGGTATATCTCCTAATGCTATCCCTCTCCTCTACCCTCACCCCACGACAGGCCCTGGTGTGTGATGTTCCCCACCCTGTGTCCAAGTGTTCTCATTGTTCAATTCCCACCTATGAGTGAGAACATGTGGTGTTTGGGTTTCTGTCCTTGCAATAGTTTGTTCAGAATGTTGGTTTCCAGCTGCATCCATGTCCCTACAAAGGACATGAACTCATCCTTTTTATGGCTGCATAGTATTCCATGGTATATATGTGCCACATTTTCTTAATCCAGTCTATCAATGATGGATATTTGGGATACTTCCAAGTCTTTGCTAATGTGAATAGTGCTGCAATAAACATAAGTGTGCATGTGTCTTTAGAGCAGCATCATTTATAATCCTTTGGGTATATACCCAATAATGGGATGGCATTTTTTTCATGTGTCTGTTGGCTGCATAAATGTCTTCTTTTGAGAAGTGTCTATTCATATCCTTTGCCCACTTTTTGATGGGGTTGTTTGACTTTTTTCTTGTAAATTTGTTTGAGTTCTCTGTAGATTCTGGATATTAGCCCTTTGTCAGATGGGTAGATTGCAAAAATTTTCTCCCATTCTGTAGGTGGCCTGTTCACTCTGATGGTAGTTTCTTTTGCTGTGCAGAAGCTCTTTGGTTTAATTAGATCCCATTTGTCCATTTTGGCTTTTGTTGCCATTGCTTTTGGTGTTTTAGTCATGAAG
>NW_016822963.1:29829-38587 GCF_001698545.2 Rhinopithecus bieti | reverse complement strand
AATTTCTACCCCTTGTAGACTGCTATGTGGTACATACACTATGCAAAATTTGTAAGAGGCCAAAGAATCTTGCTTCTTTTAGAATGTTGGCATTTGTGTCATTAGCAGTTAGTTGCATTGCTTTGACCAATTGTGACCTGTTTCTATAAATGACCATTGCTTTTTACTGCATTTGGTCAGTGTAGACACAGCCTTTGGAGGGTAGTATAAATGAGTTCAGGCAGGGCATCTCTTGTAATCTGGGAACAGAGGAGCCAGTGAAATAAAGATACTTTCTTTCAAAAACCAAGGGAGGAGTCCCAGATGAAATGAATCCTGAAGCCTACTCTTATTTTAGGGGCTCATCGTGAAGATAAGAATCCATTTTGTTGCTGAAATAACCAAATAAGAGTAGCACATTCCCATAGGAGTGACCGTTCTCTTCCTTTTGGAAGAGGCAGCTTTAGAAAAGTGCCATTATGCAAAGCTGGAGGCCATAAAAAAGTGCCATTAAAGAGAATGCAAATTAGCATGGGCCTACTAGCCTGGCAGGCATTATTAATGTTGGAGGCAAATAAATGAGGTTGAAGGTATGGAAGAACCATAAAAAGACAACCAGAGGCCAGTGTGACATTGGGCTGATGGTCACTTCAGCTGGTGCCTCATGGCTGAGACTTTGCTAAGTGGAAGATTAACTGACAAAACAGCTTGAAGGTTGACGAACTATTTGAGCTCATTGCCAGATACTCTAGAGGCAAAAATACTTATTTTGTGATTTGTTTTGCTGAAAGTGGCACAGTATGTTCTAAGAGTATAATAGGCCAACTCCAACTCATTAAAGCAATATTGAAATGAAGCATATTGGTGTGAATGGTGCGTAGTAGACTATTTATGAAAAATTACTTCAATAAAAAACTTCATGAACATGTAAAAATGATTTTATGTATAAATACACCATAAGATTTATGAAAGATAATTATACTAATATGAGAATATGAAGCTGAAGCAAGGTATTATTAAACAATTACATTGTTGAACAAAATGGTCTGTGAATATTTCTGCTTTTAGGTAAGGATCTATGCTTTGCATCCGCCTCCTTCAGTTTGTTTTTTTGTGACTTAAGCAAATAAAAAAAATAAAAAAGAGATCATTTTAGCATTAGTATAGCATTCTACAATCTTCTGGAAGCTTTTGTATTTATCGCTATACGTGTGTACATTAAATCTGCATCTCCCTCTCATTTATATGTTTATGAAGTTATAAAGATATACACATGTGCACACAAAATAATTAAGCAAGTGATGTGTGTTTGACAATGATTGGTGACTTAATGCCAGTTAGAGGGGGTTAAAAAAAGAACACTTGCTTTCTTAATCCAGTTGTTCTCATGCTTTTTGGTTTATGTACTTAAGGAGAGAACCCATTTAAAGTGCCAGAATTTGCATACATGCAGCTTTGACTGAGACTTCTATTTAATCCAGTGGTCTTGAAAAATTATTAGTGAGGGTTTTAGAGACCTACATGTCATGAGATCCATTAGGACTGGGTTTATTTCTAGATTCTATTTTACTTGTCTATAAAGTTATCTTTAATCAAATGATACACAGTCTTGACTACTGTTGCTTTGTAGCTAGTTTTGAAAGCAGGAAGTGCGAATCTTTTATTTATTTTTTCTTTCTCTAGATGGTTTTGACTATTCTTGGCACCTTGAATTTCATTGTGAATTTTAGCATCAGCTTCTCAATATCTGCAGAGAAGCCTGCTGGGATTTTCTAGGGATTGTATTAAATCTGTAGATCAATTTTGGGGAGTATTTCCGTATGGACAATATTGTTTTTCAATTCATAAACATGGGCTATTTTTCCATTTGTTTAGGTCTTTAAATTCTTTCAGTGCTAATTTGAAGCCTTTAGATTGTAAGTTTTGAACTTATTTTGTTAAATTTATTTATAAGTATTTTACTCTTTTGATATTATTGTAAGTTGAATTTTTTTCATTTTGGATTTTCATTGCTACTGTATAAAAGGTAATTTTTTTTGTTTGTTTGTTTTGCAATGGAGTCTCTGTCGGCCAGACTGGAGTGCAGTGGCACAATCCCGGCTCACTGCAACCTCCGCCTCCCACGTTCAAGCAATTCTCCTGCCTCAGCCTCCTGAGTAGCTGGGATTACAGGTGCATGCCCCATGCCCGGCTAATTTTGTATTTTAGTGGAGATGGGGTTTCACCATGTTGGCCAGTCTGGTCTCAAACTCCTGACCTCAAGTTATCTGCCCGCTTTGGCCTCCCGGAGTGCTGGGATGACAGGCATGAGCTACTGTGCCCGGCCAGTTAATTTTTCAATGTTGATCTTGTATGCTGCAGTCTTGTTGAATTCATTTTTAAGTTCTAATAGTTTTTCAGAGTATCCCTCAAGATTTTCTGTACACAAATGATAGAGTTTGGATTTGTGTTCCCCACAATCTCATGTTGAAATGTAATCCCCAATGTTGGAGGTGGAGCCTGGTGGGAGGTGTTTGGATTATGGGAGCAGATCTCTCATGAATGGCTCAGTACCCTCCCTGTGATAATGAGGTCACATAACATCTGTTTGCTTAAAAGAGTCTGGCACTTCCACCTCTCTTTCTTGCTCCCTCTCTTGCCATGTGACAGACTGGTTTCCCTTCACCTTCCACCATGATTCTAAGCTTCCTGAGGCCCTTGCCAGAAGCAGAAGCCAGCACTATGCTCTCTGTACAACCTGCAGAACTGTAAGCCAGATAAAATTCTTTTTTATGTTACCCAGTCTCAGACATTCCTTTACAGCGACACAAATGGACTAATACAACATGCTTATGTTATCTGTAAATAGATACTTTTATTTCTTATTATCCAGTGTTGATGAATTTTATTTCCTTTTCCTGCCTAACTTCCTTGTCTAGAATCTCCAGTAAAATGTGAACTAGAAGTGGCTATAATGAGCTCCTTTATCTTGTTTTGATCTCAGGGGAAAGCATTCAGTCTTTCTTTCTTTTTATTATTTTTTGAGACAAGGTCTCACTGTCCTTCAGGTTGGGATGCAGTGGCATGATCAGAGCTCACTGCACCCTCAACCTCCTGGGGCTTGAGGAAACCTTCCACTTCAGCCTTCCAAGTAGGAAGAACTATAGGCAAGGATCACTATACCTGACTAATTTTTAAATTCTGTGTAGAGACGGGGTCTTGCTATGTCTCGCAGGCTGGTCTTGGACTCCCGGGTTCAAGTGATGTACTGTCTTGACCTCCCAAAGTGTTGGGATAACAGGTGTGAGCCACTGCTCTCTGCCCAGCCTTTCACTATTAAATATGTTAGCTCTAGGTTTTTCCTAGGTGTCTTTTATCAGATTGAGGAAGTTCTCTTATTCCTAGTTTGATGAGTGTTTAAAAAAAATGAATGAATGTTGGATTTTGTCATAATTATTCTGCATTTCTTGAGATAATTGTGTTTTTTCTCTTTATTTTTTATTTATTATTATTATTTTTTGAGACAGGGTTTCCTTTTGTTGCCCAGGGTAGAGTGCAGTGGCATGATCATGGCTCATTGAAGCTTCAGCTTCCTGGGCTCAACCAATCCCCCCACCTCAGCCTCTTGAATAGCTGGGACCACAGGTGTGCATCACTATGCCCAGATAATTTTATTTTTTATTGTAGAGATGGGGTCTCACTATGTTGCCCAGGCTGGTCTCAAACTCCTGGGCTCAGGAGGTCCTCCTGCCTTGGCCTCCCACATGCTGGGATTACAGGTTTAAGTCGCCACACTCTACCTCTTTATTCTATTGATATAGTGTTTTACATTAATTTACTCCCAGGTATTAAGCCAACGTCGCATTCTCTTGACAAATGCTACTTAGTCATGGTGTATAATCTTTTTTTTTATATATTGCTGGATTGCTTAGATTTTCTTCTAGTATTTTCATAGTTTCAGGTCTTATGTTTAAGTCTTTAATTTTGAGTTGATTTTTGCACATGAGGGCTAAGGGTACAGTTTTATTCTTCTGCATGTGGCTATCCAGTTTTCTCAGCATAAGTTATTGAAGAGGGTGCCCTTTTCCCAATATATATTCTTAGTGCCTTTGTTGAAAATCAGTTAGATGTAAATACACAGATTTTTTTTCTGGGTTCTCTACTCTGTTCCATTGGTCTGTGTATCTGTTTTCATATCAATATCATGCTGTTGTGGTTACTATAACTTTCTAGTATAATTTGAAGTCATGTAGTGTCATGCCTCCAGCATTGTCCTTTTTGCTCAGTATTGCTTCGGCTGTTCAGGGTCTTCTGTAGTTTCATACACATTTCAGAATTTTTTTTTCTATTTCTATGAAGAATGTTATTGGTATTTTGACAGGGATTGCATTGAATCTGTAGATTGCTTTGGGTAGTGTGGACATTTTAACAATATTAATTCTTTCAATCTATGAGCATGTGATGACTTTCCTCTTTTGTGTCTTCTTCAATTTCTTCAGAGTTTTATTGTTTTTATTTTACTTCCTTGGTTAAATTTATTCCTTTTTTTTTTTTTTTTTGTAGCTGCTATAAATGGAATTACTTTCTTGATTTCCTTTTCAGCTAGTTTGTCAGTGGTGTATCGAAACACTATTGACTTTTGTATGTTGATGTTTGTGTCCTGCAACTTTACTAAATTCATTAAATATTTCTAAGATATTTTTGATGGAATTTTTAGGGTTTTCTATATATAAGACAATGTCATCTGCAAACAGAGATAGTTTGACTTTCTCTTTTTCAATTTGGATGCATTTTATTTCTTTTTTTTTCTTTCTCAACTTTTATTTAAGGTTCAAGTGTACATGTGCAGGTTTGTTAGATGGGTAAATTGCATGTCACTGGGGTTTGGTGTACAAATGATTTCATGACCCAGGTAGTGGGCATAGTATCTGACAAGTAGTTTTTCAACCCTCATCCTCCTCCCACTCTCCACCCTCAAGTAGGCCCTGGTATCTATTGTTCCTCTCTTTGTGTCTAAGTGTACTCAATGTTTAGCTCTCGCTTATAAGTAAGGACATGCAATATTTGGTTTTCTGTTCCTGTGTTAATTTGCTTAGAATAATGGCCTCCAGCTGTATCTATATTCATAGGAGACATTGGTCTGTAGTTTTCTTGTGATGTCTTTGTCTGAATTTGGTATTAGAGTAACACTAGTCTCACAGAATGTGTTGAGACATATTCTCTCCTCTTCTATTTTTTTAAAGAGTTTGTGAAAGCTTGGTGTTAATTCTTTTAAATTTTGGTGTAATTTACTAGAGAAACATATGGGCCTGGGCTTTTCTCTGTGGTAAGTTAAAATTATTTATTCTATCACTTTACTTTTTATAGTTCAATTCAATTTTTTATTTCTGTCTGAGTTAATTTCAGTAGTTTATTGTCTTTCTGGTAACTTGTGTGTTCTTTCCAAGTTATCCAGTTTATTGGCATACAGCTGTTCATAGCATTACCTTATAATTCAATTTATTGTTAAAGGATAGTATTTATGTCCCCTCTTTCATTCCTGATTTTAATAATTGAGTCTTTTCTCTTTTTCGTTCAGTATAAGTTCTGTTTTATCAATTTTGTTGATCTCTTCAAATATTCAATTTTGTTTTCATTGATTTTATTCATTCTTTTCAACTCTCAATTCCCTAGAATCTATAGTATTTCTTTTCTTCTGCTTGCTTTAGGTTTGGTGTGTTCTTACCTTTTCAGTATCTTATGATATAAAGTTATATCAGTGATTTGAAATTTTTCAAATTATAGCTGTAAATGCCTATATTTTCAAAAAGAAAAGATTTTAAATCGCTTCATTCCATAAGTTTTGATATGTTTTGTTTTATCCCATAGGTTTTGGTATGTTTGGTTTCATTTTCATTTGTATCAAATAATTTTCTGATTTCCTTTGTGATGTTTTTCCTTGACTTATTGGTTATTTTGCAGTGTGATGTTTAATTTTCACGTATTTGTGAATTTCCCAAATTTCCTTCTGTGAATGATTTATAGTTTCATTCCACTGTAATTGGAGAACATATGTTGTATGATTCAGCTATTTTAAATATGTTGAGACTTCACGACCAGTCTCGGCAACACGGCAAAACTCTATTTCTACCAAAAATACAAAAAATTAGCTGAGTGTGGTGGTGCACACCTGCAGTCACAGCTACTCTGGAGGGTGAGGTGGGAGGATCACTTGAGTCCTGCGAGGTGGAGGTTGCAGTGAGCCGAGATTGTGCCATTGCACTGAAGCCTAGGTGACAGAGTAAGACCTTATCTGGAAAAAAAAATATGTTGAGACACATCTTATGGCCTAACATATGCTCTATCCTAGAGAATGTTCTGTGTGCATCTGAGAAGACTATTTTGCTGTTGGTGGTGGAGTGTTCTATAGATGTTTGCTAAAACTTGTTAGTTTATTGTGCTGTTTAAGACTTCTATTTCTCTATTGATCTTTTTCTAGTTGTTCCATCCATTATTAAAATTGAGATATTGAAGTCTCCAATTATTATTATTGAATTATCTATTTTTTCCCTTCAGTTCTGTCAGTTTTTACTTCATGTGTTTTAGGGATCTGTTGATAGCTGCACATATATTTATAGTTGTTATGTTTTCTTGATGCATTGTTTCTTTATCATTATAAAAATTCTCTCTCTAGTAATTTTGTAATATTTATTTTATCTGATATTACTATAGCCATTCCGTATTTCTTGTGGTTCTTGTTTCCGTGATATATTTTCTCTTCTTTTTCCTCTACAGTGATTTCTGTCTTTTTCTATCTATAATATGTGTCTCTTGTAGACAGCATATAGCTGGATCTTTTTTTTTTTTATTTCATTCTGGCAGTCTGTGCCTTTTGATTGGATTGTTTCATCCATCTACATTTAACAATATTAGTGATATGGCTTGATTCACCTTATTTTGATTTTCTATATATCTCATGTCTTTTTTGTTCCCCTATTGCTCCTGTACTGCTTTGTCTTGTATTAAGTTAATGTTTTCCAGTGTAACATTTTAATTCCCTTAATGATTTTCTACTGTATTTTGTTGTTATTTTCTCAATGTATTCTCTAGGGATTAATCTATATATATTAAATTATCAGAATCTACTTCGTATTTATAGTAACTTAATTACAATAAACACTGTAAGTGCTTTTTCTAGATAGCTCTGCTTCTTCTTCCCTCTTTTTATGCTGTTATTGTTATAAATTTTACATCTATACATGTTACAAATTCAGCAGCACATTGTTATAATTACTACTTAATGAAATTTTATGTCTTCTAAAGAAGGTAAGAGAAGTGAGAGAACAAGTATATTTATTAAGTTTCTTATAAACCATGTTATGTATCATTACTGGTTCTGTTTGTTTCTGTGCATTTAAGTTACCATTTTGTATTTCCTCACTCCAGTACAGCCTTGCTCCAATACATTTCTTTTGGTTTGTTATTGTCATATGTTAAATGTATATATGTTATGGTCCCAACAATACAATTATATACATATTGTTTTATGATTGCTTTTCAAAGTTTGTTGCGAGAAAAAGGGAGTAAATATGCATTTATACTGTATTTTATTATTACATTATTATATTAGTATTATTACTCCATTATTTTGTTATTACATTATCTTCAAATGAGCTGATTTTTTCTTTCATGTGGACTTGAATTACCACCTGGTCCCACGTGCTTTCAGCCGGAGAATTTTTCTTTATTATTTCTTGTAATGCAGGACTGTTAGCATGAGATTCTCTCATGCTAACATGAGATACTCTCATGCTAACATGAGATATTTTGTTTTCTGTGAATGTCTTTATATTGCTTTCAGTTTTGAAAATATTTTTGCTGGATATACAGTTCTTAGTTATTGGTTTCTTTTCTTAAGCATGTTGAATGCCATCCCACTGCCTTTGTCCTCTATTGTGTCTGATGAGAAGTTAGCTGTCAATGTTATTGGGGTTCCTCTGTGTGTGATGGGTCACTTTTCTCTTACTGCTTTGAAGAGTTTCTCTTTCTCTTTTAACATTTTAGTATGGTATGTCTGTGTTAGGATCTCTTTTGGTTATCCTACTTGGAGTTCATTGAGCTACTTCCATGTGTAGATTAATTTTTCCTCCAGCATAGAGAAAGAAGGTATTAGCCATTCAGATTTTTTTTTTTCTGCTGCTTTCTCCTTCTGGTACTCTTCCTTTAGGTGTATGCTGGTGTGCTTTTTGGTGTACCATAGTTCTCTGAGGTTCTGTCCATTTTTATACCTTCTTTCTCTCTCTGTTTTCAGATTGCATAATGTCTGTGGAAATATCTTCAAGGTTGCTGATTATTTATCTTGCCAGCTCAAATTGTCTGCTGAAGCCTTGTAGTAATTTTTTTTTCTAGTTGAGACAGAGTCTCGCTCTGTCACCCAGGCTGGAGTGCACTGGTGCGATCTCGGCTCACTGCAACCTCTGTCTCCCTGGTTCAAGCAGTTCTCCCACCTCAGCCTCCTGAGTAGCTGGGATTACAGATGCACGCCACCATGCTCGGCTAATTTTTGTATTTTTAGTAGAGATAGGGTTTCACCATGTTGGCCAGGCTGGTCTCCAACTCCTGGCCTCAAGTGATCTGCCTGCCTGGGCCTCCCAAAGTGCTGGGATTACAGGCATGAACCACTGTGCCCAGCCCTTGCAGTACATTTTAAATATCAATTATTCTTTTCAACTTCAGAGTGTTCATTGGTTTCATTTTTATAATGTCTATATTATATAACATAGACATTATATTATAGAAAACATAAAATATATATAAATAA